>NC_091121.1:192090181-192117681 GCF_040183065.1 Periplaneta americana
ATTGCGTGATTGTAAATGTAATCAACGTGACTATGAAAATACAATTTACTGTCAAAGAATATTCCCAAATCTTTTACGCAATCCGTTCTGTTAATTAGTACATTATTTAGATAATAATTAAATTTCAGTGAAGAAGTTTTTCTAGAAAAGGTTATTACATTAGTTTTGGATACGTTAATTTTCATACCATTGTCTTCCGACCATTTAGCGACTGAATTAATGTCACATTGAAGAGATTGACAGTCAGTACTACTTTTGATTGTAGGAAAAATTTTTAAATCGTCTGCAAATAATAAACAGTCAGAACTTATTCTTTTACATATATCATCTATGAATATAATAAATAGGAGAGGTCCTAAAGTAGATCCCTGCGGGACTCCGCAATTTATATTATAAGAATAAGAGTGTATATTAAACAGTCTTACACATGAAACTCTATTACTTAAATAATTATCGAACCACTTTACGTAGCTTACAGAAAGGCCAATATTTCCTAACTTATGAAGAAGGATATAGTGAGGAACTACATCAAAAGCTTTGCTGAAATCAAAATATATTGAATCAGTTTGTCCCTGCGTTTCAATTATTGGTACAATTTGATTTAGATATGTGACCAGGTTAGTGACAGTGGATTTAGTTTTAGTAAATCCATGTTGTGAAGAATTGAGCTTGTTTTTCACATAAAACGATATATGTCTGTGAATAATGGTTTCAAAAATTTTTGAAAAGTTATTTAGGATCGAGATAGGTCTGTAGTTTCTGACATCATTTCTTTTTCCGTTTTTAAATATAGGAATAATTGCAGCTTGTTTCCATAGTGAGGGAAATTCACCATTTTTCAAACTAATGTTAAATATGTGGGCTAAAAGAGGAATAAATATATTAGAGCATCCTTTAATTATAAAATTTGGAATACCGTCAGTGCCAGTTGTTTTTGTTGGTTTAAGTTTTTTAATTGCTTTACGAACGTCATCATGTGTTACTTTAGGTATAGGTAATGAGTCTGTTATATTCGTAATAATGTTTTCATATGTATGGCTGTGTTTAGTCTGAACAGATTTGAAGTGATCAGCAAAAGCATTGACAATGTCTAACTGATCTGTGATGTGTTTATCGTTAAGAATTAATTCAGAGGGATAATTATCAGTCTTCCGAAATGATTCAACATATTTCCAAAACTTTTTTGGTTCCGTTTCAAGATTTCCATTAATATTTTGAAGCCATGATAATTTATCCGATTTAATTTTAGATTTCACAAGTTTTCTATAGTAGGAAATAATAATAATTTATTTATTTTTATTTATTTATATATATTTAATGTGCTGTACAACAGCCAGTGGCCAATTACAGTTCAGCACAAATATAACAAAAACATAAAACAAAAATAATTGTTACACATAAATATAATTACAATAATGAAGATGAATGGATAACTAAGAATACTATGAGACAATGATAATTGAGTATAATGCCTAAAAAAATATATAAATGATAAATCGTTTCCAAGAGCAAACTAAGTCTATACATTGAAGGGATCGAATTCGCAGCTATGCATGTTGGCATTTTTAATGCATCTGGAGACTGGTGAAAGGAATTTCGAATTTCTAATATAGAAAAGTTTGTGGGCTCTCATATCTTTTGTTGGAATACGTAAGGTAATATTGTTTAAGAAAGAGTCACAGGATATATCACCTTTGAGGGCTTTACAAAAGAACAGATAATCTAGCTCATGGCGTCTAGCATATAGATTTTGACAATTAAAATATTCACATTTTCTCTCATAACTGTATCCCGGAATTAATGGGCAGAAATCTGAATGAACATAAGGATATAAATAATAATAATAATAATAATAATAATAATAATAATAATAATAATAAATCTTATATATAGTATTTCAAAATCAAATAATCCACCTGGAATCGAAAACAGGCTTAACTACAGCCAAGCCTTAAAAACTCTGCCAACTCAATTTAGTTGCTGGTATGATAGTATTCTGTAATATAATAGATGGGGTCACGAAATTAAATAAATCTAAATTGCGTGACACAAGGTAAAATTGTATGAATCGATATTCCATTAGACACGGTGCCACACATCTGTATCGGATTAGATTCCAATAGTAGGCATGAGATATCTAAATAGCCTCTAATAAGGTTGCAGATCAGAGTGCCGCAGAACGGCGTTCATATTCAGATCAACCGGCGAGATTGGACATTCATTCATGAACGCTCCACTAATCTCTTTCTTTTAGTGGGGAATCTGCGAGCTACAATATCATTATTGATTTATGAAAATACAATAGCCCACAAAGACTTTCGCCTCTGTTTTTAATCCATCTTAAATCTCATGTGTTGAGTTTTATGGCATGATTTATGTTTAACCAGTTCAACAAAATTTCTTTCAAAAGAAATGCAGAGCCTCAGAAGATAAAAATAGTGATAGTCACTTAACATGCTGCGGTATTCATTCTTAATATACTGTAGTTCAGTTTTGAAAATGTTTCTTCGTCCAGGGCAAGAGAAAAATAAATTAGTGATTTTGTTCTTACCATTAATCGAGAAACCTGAGGACGCACGATGCCGTGGTGTTAGGGACCCACAATACAAAGCTCTCTCTTATAACTAATGTCTTATATTTAAAGAATCGGATTTGAAAATATTGTGTTTTTTTATTTGTAATTGAGTTTTATAAAGTTTGATCGAATTTTATATTTGAGGCTATTAGATGCAAAACTCGTCTTATCTCAAATTTTAAAAAAATTGAGTTAGGTAGGGTATCGCACACTTTATTTTGCTCTCTACCGTATGAAATTTGTTTATATGTCAAAACTTGCCTTTTACAGTTTTTTGAGGACTCGAAAATCATTATTAAATGCATAACTCGGCTAATCCATTATTCTTATAAAATTCAAAACTTGCATAAAATTTCCATAAAGTTCTGAGCACATCCATTCTTATACCTGGATTTATGCATCTCTATGAAAAAACCACAGGCGTAGCTCGGTCGGTTAAGGCGCTTGCCTGCCGATCCGGAGTTGCGCTCGGGCCCGGGTTCGATTCCCGCTTGGGCTGATTACCTGGTTGGGTTTTTTCCGAGGTTTTTCCCCAACCGTAAGACAAATGTCAGGTAATCTATGGTGAATCCTCTGCCTCATCTCGCCAAATATCATCTCGCTATCACCAATTCCATCGACGCTAAATAACCTCGTAGTTGATACAGCGTCGTTAAATAACCAAGTAAAAACTCTTTATGAAAAAGTCTCAAGCTGAACTTGTCTTGTACTGAACTGATTTTTTTTTTCAAAATTTTGCATATTTCATCTATTTTACTCAAATAAAAGTTTGAAATGTTCTCTGTGATGAATTTGTGGGATAATGTTTCATTCTGTAGCTTCAATGATTGTCAAATAATAATAATTATATTCAAATATACTATTATATAAAATATATTTTGTTGATTTTTCAGGATATCCCATGTGGATACGTACATGCAACAGTGAAAAGTGTATAGTTTCAGGTAAGCTAAAGATTATACAGTATATCCTTTTAATGGTAAAAGTCACACAAATCGAAAAAAAACGAAATCACAACCATATAGTGATTAAATTTTAATGAAATAACGGAGAATTCTGTACGTCACACTATTCCCGTCATTTCATTAAAATTGCGTCACTATAGGATTTCTACTATAACCGCAGTGAAATATTTTTCATTACGCTATCACTCAAATTAAAATAACTTGTTATAAAATATTCCAAGAAATGTTAATACAATTCGGTTGCAAGCAAAAGACTTGCAGTTACATTATGAGAATCAGAACGGTGTCTCACCTCGAAATTACAGCTTTCAACATTCTGGAGACAATGGATAAAACAGCAGACCCTTGTGAGGACTTCTACCGCTTCGCGTGTGGAAACTTCGACAAGAGGTTCCCGGCGGAAGAAAATATGCCCTACAATGACTGGTTCCTTGAGGGAAGTAACGCCTTGAACCTACGCCTGAAAGGTATGTTTCCGTTCCATTTCAATCTTCTCTACTAAGGGATTTCGATACAGAATTAGAATACAATGTTGAGACCATATTTTGAGTATTTCTGATGCAAAGAATAAATAGGACAGCAAGATTTATAAATTGGTTCATCCCTTACAGCATTCTACTTCTACCATAACACAGACATCATTATTGTAATTTCCAGTACCGTAACCGTTCTCATATTCGCTGTCAACACTAACAACATCATTATTACCGTCACCCTAATAGCATCATCAACACCATTCCATAACAAGGGCACCACAACATTTTACATTAATACTATTACCCCTTCCATGCCATCTTATCAACATCATCACCACCACCATCACAAAAATCCCCACCATCGCCGCCACAAAAATCCCCACCATCGCCGTCACAAAAATCCCCACCATCGCCGCCACAATAATCCCCATCATCGCTGCCACAATAATCCCAATCATCGCCGTCACAACAATCCCCACCATCGCCGTCACAATAATCCCCATCATCGCCGTCACAATAATCCCCATCATCGCCGTCACAATAATCCCCACCATCGCCGTCACAATAATCCCCACCATCGCCGCCACAATAATCCCCATCATCGCTGCCACAATAATCCCAATCATCGCCGTCACAATAATCCCCACCATCGCCGTCACAATAATCCCCATCATCGTCGCCACAATAATCCCCATCATCGCCGTCACAATAATCCCCACCATCGTCACAATAATCCCCATCATCGCCGTCACAATAATCCCCACCATCGTCACAATAATCCCCATCATCGCCGTCACAATAATCCCCACCATCGCCGTCACAATAATCCCCATCATCGCCGTCACAACAATCCCCACCATCGTCGTCATAACAATCTCCACCATCGCCGTCACAATAATCCCCACCATCGCCGTCTCAATAATCCCCATCATCGCCGTCACAATAATCCCCACCATCGCCGCACAACAATCCCCATCATCGCCGTCACAATAATCCCCACCATCGCCGCAGAACAATCTCCACCATCGCCGTCACAATAATCCCCACTATTAACGTCACAATAATCTCCTCCATCGTTGACACAATAATCTCCTCCATCGCAGTCACAATAATTCCCGCCATCGCCGCCACAGTAATCCCCAATATTGTCGTCACAGTAATCCCGTCCTTATTGTCTCTTTCATTACCATCCCCTTATCCTCTTTTACTTTCTTTCTCTCCTTTCGTTTCTCTTTCACTTATCATTTTATCTTCCAAATACTTCTCGCAGTATTCTCTCTCTCTCTCTTTTGTGTCTTCTTCAGAAGCTGTAATGTATTCCAACACACAGATGTACTGCGTTTTTTAAAATCCTAAATCTAACAAAAGGTATTAATATTTTTATTCAAGAATATCACGCTTCAATCAAGAAACAAGGAATATTTACTATTATTATTTCATTTTAGGTCTCTTGGAACAAACCTCTAGAAGTTCAGATCTCAATGTCATCAAACAAGTGAAAACTCTCTTCAAATCCTGCACCGACATCCGTAAGTTCAGTTGCGCTTCTCAGTGCAACTGTCATGTTGCTAAGAAGCTGTTATTATTATTATTATTATTATTATTATTATTATTATTATTATTATTATTATTGTCGTCGTCGTCCGCAGTGAAACGTACACAAGAGTCCGAATAGGCCAGCTTTTGTCTGATCCTTTTCCAATTCACTGCAGGCTAAAGCAAGGAGATGCACTATCACCTTTACTTTTTAACTTTGCTCTAGAGTATGCCATTAGGAAAGTCCAGGATAACAGAGAGGGTTTGGAATTGAACGGGTTACATCAGCTGCTTGTCTATGCGGATGACGTGAATATGTTAGGAGAAAATCCACAAACGATTAGGGAAAACACGGAAATTCTACTTGAAGCAAGTAAAGAGATAGGTTTGGAAGTAAATCCCGAATAGACAAAGTATATGATTATGTCTCGTGACCAGAATATTGTACGAAATGGAAATATAAAAATTGAAAATTTATCCTTTCAAGAGGTTGAAAAATTCAAATACCTTGGAGCAACAGTAACAATAATATAAATGACACCCCGGAGGAAATTAAACGCAGAATAAATATGGGAAATGTCTGTTGTTATTCGGTTGAAAACCTTTCGCTATCCAGTCTGCTCTAAAAATAGCTGAAAGTTAGAATTTATAAAACAGTTGTATTACCGGTTGTTCTGTATTGGTTTGAAACTTGAACTTCACTTTGAAAGAGAGAGGTTAAGGGTGTTAGAGAAAAAGGTGCTTAGAAAATATTTTGGTCTAAGGGAGATGAATTAGAGGAAAATGGAGAAAGTTACACAACGCAAAACTACACGTAATGTATTCTCGTATTAAATCCAGACATTGATATGGTTAGGGCATGTAGCATGCATGGGTGAATCCAGAAATGCATATAGAGTGTTAGTTGGGAGACTGGAGGCAAAAAGACTTTTGGGGAGGCCGAGACGTAGATGAGGGGATAATATTAAAATGGATTTGAAGGAGGTAGGATATGATGCTAGGGATTGGATTAATTTTGCTTACGATAGAGACTGATGGCGGGCTTATGTCAGGGCGGCAATGAACCTCCGGGTTCTTTAAAAACCATTTGTAAAGTGACAAGGAAAATTTAATTTAAGAATGAATGATAAGAGATTCAAAATAATGGAATATGTAAATTATACAGTGCATGAATTGACTGATGACTGAATTAATGACAAATCGACAAATTGAATTAAGGATTAATTAATGGTCGAATGAATGGGTGAACGATCGAATGAATAAATAAGTGGTGAGTGAATAAAGTTGGATTGAAAGGAAAGACCAACTGAACGAACGGATGAATGTATTAATTGATGCAAATGTGTTATCGCTACAGAAACATTGGAGAGTCTGGGACTGGATCCTATGATGGAGGTCCTGCAGAACCTCAGTCTGCCGAGAAAGATCCCAGATAGCAGCACTGCTCAAGACTGGGATATCGCCACCAGCCTGGCTGCCATTCAGCGCAGGTTGCAAGTCAAAAGCCTGGTGTCACTCACCGTAAATTTCGACTACAACGACACCTACCTCACGGTAAATATAGGCCTATAATACAGGGACATCATTTTATTTTTACTAACATTTTTAATATTAACCTGTCTATACCTTTAGAGAACCGGAAACACCGCTTGCTCCCCCCTCCAAGACTGGAGTTCGATGATACTGGCGTAAAACACAAATCACTCTACTAGGTATAGGAAGGAAGAAAAGTAGTTCATCCATTTACGTAAACTAGGAAATATCGCGATTTTGAGTTTGATATTTTTCATTAGGTTTTTCTTTAATCAAAGTACAATACTGTATTAAGAATAAGTGTTTTTACTCACGAAGTGAGTTATCCATGCGAACGTATTCATTATGCAGTGTATATTATACTGTCTACAGCACATTAGCGTACAATATTGAGAAAGAAGTTAAATTGAAAAATAATCATAATATGAATATTTAAACACAATTTTGAAAATGGTGACCGTTCATTTCGATACAGGCTTCAGTTCTTTTGTGCATATTATCGCACTATAGACTATTGCATCTAATTCCAATTGCCAGTTTCGTCCTTCGTACTAGTAACTCATGTTGAAATAATTCTGTACCTACTCTACGTACTGTAAATTCAATCTTCACTTCTGCCCGACCTGAAAATATAAAATTACTCAGATATGCTATCTACTGTCCGTCCAAGTGGTTATGCCGCAGGATTGTAGAAAGGGAGGAAATCACGTGACAATTACTTAACGAGGCCCTTTTATTTAAGTTAAATTAAACAGCTGTATAATATTACGTAAACTTCCAATTCCTAAGAGAAATTAATGTTTTCAGAAAAGAGCTAAGACAGCCCAGCTATTACAGAGGGGCGAGCAGAAGCAGGTGGGGGAAATCGGGATGCGACGTAGGCAAACGGACAGTACCTGTGCGAAAATATGATTCAATATTGAAAGCTCTTTCGTCACTGGAAAACGCGAACATATTTCTAGAACGTACTATACTCAGTAACTCAGTACTGCTTACTATCTGCGGTCTTGGTTCTGTGTGGAGTTGGAACTTCCTTAGTAGAAGTGGTGGGAGTGAAGTACATTCAAAAACTCAGGTACAATAAAAATTGAAGTAAAAATAAAATGACGTCCCTGTATTATTACATTTGGAAAAATTCTTCCAGTCATTTGTTGTACCGATTGCGTTCCCGTTTAGCGCTGTAAATCTGTCATATTGTAAAGACACCAATTTTTTATACAGTGTGTTTCAAAAATACACGACAAAGTTTGAGAGTTGGGCTCCACACATATACATGATCAAAAATGTTATATAAACATGAGTCCGGGAATTGATAATTATTGAGATATCAGACAATCAATTATTTTAAGGCAGTACATTACTACCTTCAGTTTGGTTTAAAATGGTGCACCATGTTCAGTACCCTATAAGAGGTGTTCGAACTGTTCACCCTTTGTCATACTGCAGACTTCTGCTTGTCGTCTTATTGAAGTATGAACACGCTAAAAAATGCCTAGTGTTATGAGTATTGTTTGACAACTAGGCTTGCCAACCCTTCAGTATTTCCCGGGATCTCCCGTATTATTTGCCCCTAATTTTTAACAGACTCCCAGCTCCCGTATTATTCTTCTCTTCGAGCATTTTTCTCCCTTATTTTTTCAAAATATAAAAATTATTATTCTGAACATTTCATTTTGTCGTGAATGATTTATATGATGAATATTGGTGTTCAAGACAAGCATTAAAATGTGGTGCCTTTTTAGAAGGTAATACCACAGTCTACTCATATACAGTTACGAAGCTCAATACTTACTAAATATGCAAACATAGACAGTTGAAATATGCATCCATAGATAGTTGCTAACCACCAGGATCGCTACTATCTCCTCATCACAGACCCTTTCTCCAGCAGACGATAAAATGTGTTGTATGAAATACATAAGGTTTATATATTATTTTCATAAAGTATGTATTATATTTTATGCTCGACCATGCCGAAATGTAGTAATTATACACCTGGTAGCAGTCCTTAATGCATGTCATTAAAGTACACCTATTCATTAAAGTACAGATCTTCAGCCAATGACAAGTCAGCTTTGTACCGTTATAAAACCGCAAGTATCGATTATTCTCGGATATGCAATCGAAAGACAATTAGCGAAAAGTCGCGGAGGCTGGAAATCCAATACTGTCGCAGAAGGTTATGTTCTGTTACTATAATAATTAGCGTTAATTGTAAATAATATTCGAATAAATTCAATTTGCCATATCGTTTTTCAATGTCGAATTCAATAATCAAGCTTATATCAAGTTTAACGGGATTACATCAAGATCAATGACATTATTGTTCCTCGGAAAAAATCAATACTTCCGCGTCTGCGCACATCTCACAATTCACGACCTAGAACAAGGTCACTTCCGATCTTGTCAGATGCAAATAAAATGTATACATCTGAATAATTTCAAGTCAGAAATATGGTCGGGCATAAAAAGTCGTATCAAACTCGTCTATAATGGTAATTAAGAAGCTCGTATGAAAATTATGAAATTCGCTTGCGCTCGTTTCATAAACATCCACACTCGCTTCTTAATTACTATCATTATAGGCTCGTTGCATAATGTACTATTATAAACTCACCTTCCTGGATCTTTCGGAAGAAGGATAACTCTGACCTCTTTTGTTCTTACAATATTTATAGTACTACAAACGTCTCCTTGTCCCATATTATTATTCAAATTATTGTATTTTAGCCATTTTACAGTTTACACAACTTTTCACAACAAAGCGAAATACGGCACAGTCAATGTCTTTTCGATCTAGACCAGGCCGTAATGTATGTTCGGGTTTTCTAGTTCAGTGTATGGAGCTCAGTGAAATATTATATTATAACTTTATTGCGTATCATTGATAAGTTTTATTTAGTGTAATGTGTCCATAAGTTCCATTTATTTCTTGTTGCATAATATGTTGCAGAAATAATTACAAAACTGTGTTATTTTAATGTGAAGAGAATTTTACGCGTTAACATAATCTGTTCGCATCAACATTTTAAGTTTAGAATGGAAGCTATTTTGAGGTTCAATAAAAACGAATTTATATTGTGATTTTAATTTAGCACATCTACCTTCCTTAATTGTAGACAGAAAATTTACCATACCATTCCCATGAAATTAGTGTACGTACGATTGTATTACTTCTTCTCTTAGGTAATAGATAAATACAGTAATTCAATACTCAATTGTAGTATTAAAATACAGACAAATAGAATGTGACGGGTGTCATACATGACATTGTGTTTAATTATAATGTATAATTGCGAATATAGGAATATAAGTTAAATATAGTAAACATAACCTATAATTTCCATATGATATAAAATACATATGTAGTGGCAGGACATTGGAGACCACTAAAATTAGACAGAAAGGGGCAACTGGTACAGTAAACATAACCTATAATTTCAACATATCTAAATATCCGTGCGGTGCATCTGAAAATTATTGAACCGTGCATAAATGAATGTACAAGAATTTCGCAATATTTAATCGAAATAAAGGCAGGTATTACACATACGAACAACGTAATTTTCACACCAAAAATAATATTATACCTTAACTCGCAAGGAATTATGTCTGAAGTGTCTCCTAATCATTGTTTTAAATTTTATTAATGCAATTACACTACATTTTAGAGAAATATATGTTACTATTTATGCATTCCAACTAATTTATATGGTTGAAACGCCGCCCTTCGTGATCGGGTTAAGCGAGTCACATGGTCTGCCTTACGGCCTGTATTAGATCACGATGGCAGTGACACAGTCTATTGTTCCTAGTACTCACAGCGCTCCAAGCGGCTAGCAACTATCGCGAGAAATGCAAAAAAATCATCCCAAGCTTCGTGACTGTATATAGTAGACTGTGGTAATACTTGCCAGAAATGAGTTTTGTGCTATAAAATTAATATCTTCTGGGAAATGAGCAAACGTTTACCATCACTGTAAGAGCAGCATATCAGCTATCCTGAGCTCTTTGGCAAGAAACAAATGAGAGAACAGGCTCCGCTTTTAATTTTATTTATTTATTTATTTATTTAATTATTTATTTATTTATTTATTTATTTATTTATTTATTTATTTATTTATTTATTTATTTATTTATTTATTTATTTATTTATTTATTTATTTATTTATTTATTTATTTATTTATTTATTTATTTATTTATTTATTTATTCATTTATTCATTTATTCATTTATTCAGTCAGTCAGTCATTCATTCAGTCATTCATTCATTCATTCATTCATTCATTCATTCATTCATTTATTTAATCTCACTAAGATAACTTCATTACTATTGTACAGACTTCTGGTAAATAAACTGAGCTCAATTTTTGTAATGTTATCAGCCGACGTTCATGCACGAGGTACAGGATTTGGAAGTGGTTGTCAAATAATCTTTGTCGTGTATCTTTTTCTTGGTCCTGCAGATTTCTCCGCCGATACAAACCCTTATGGTGAAGATGGAATCCATCGTGAGGGATCACGAACAGATTCCGAAACTTAGAAGACTGACAAGCGAGCAGAAGGAGGCCGTCTTGCAGTCCTACATGATCAGAGTGCTCCAGCTAGTGGACGTGTGGGAAAAGTCGGAGAACGAACCCTTGCTCGACCGAGACACGCTGCAGTCTATCGTGCTCTCTATTATGCAGTTCCAGGATAATGTTACAGAGGTACTAATAAAATATAACTAGCGAAGATAAATCTATTGCTATTAAAATGGACCTCCGGGTTCTCTAAAAGTCATTTCTAAGTAAGAAAGGGATACAATTTCAAATCTCTTAATGATAACATATGATCAGATTTTACATTTTGACACTGAGGTTAGTTTTCAAAGAATGTTATAAGAATAATTTTATTAAAAGTTCAGGATAACAGGCAGGGTTTGGAATTGAACGGGTTACATCAGCTTCTTGTCTATGCAGATGACGTGAATATGTTAGGAGAAAATACACAAACGATTAGGGAAAACACGGAAATTTTACTTGAAGCAAGTAAAGCGATAGGTTTGGAAGTAAATCCCGAAAAGACAAAGTATATGATTATGTCTCGTGACCAGAATATTGTACGAAATGGAAATATAAAAATTGGAGATTTATCCTTCGAACAGGTGGAAAAATTCAAATATCTTTGAGCAACAGTAACAGATATAAATGACACTCGGGAGGAAATTAAACGCAGAATAAATATGGGAAATGCCTGTTATTATTCGGTTGAGAAGCTCTTATCATCCACTCTGCTGTCCAAAAATCTGAAAGTTAGAATTTATAAAACAGTTATATTACCGGTTGTTCTGTATGGTTGTGAAACTTGGACTCTCACTCTGAGAGAGGAACAAAGGTTAAGGGTGTTTGAGAATAAGGTGCTTAGGAAAATATTTGGGGCTAAGCGGGATGAAGTTACATGAGAATGGAGAAAGTTACACAACACAGAACTGCACGCATTGTATTCTTCACCTGACATAATTAGGAACTTAAAATCCAGACGTTTGAGATGGGCAGGGCATGTAGCACGTATTGGTGAATCCAGAAATGCATATAGAGTGTTAGTTGGGAGACCGGAGGGAAAAAGACCTTTAGGGAGGCCGAGACGTAGATGGGAGGATAATATTAAAATGGATTTGGGGGAGGTGGGGTATGATGATAGAGACTGGATTAATCTTGCACAGGATAGGGACCGATGGCGGGCTTATGTGAGGGCGGCAATGAACCTTCGGGTTCCTTAAAAGCCATTTGTAAGTAAGTAAGTAATATTGTCGAACAGTTTATTTTAGTGTCTTTGAATCTTGGGCCAGCACATCATCTTGTTTGGTCCCCCAGGTATCTGTAGAGTAGAAAGACAAAACAAGACCCCTGCGCATGCGCTATGTGGAAGGCCTGGACTAGGGCTGGGGACGGAACGGTTCGGTTCGGTTCGGAGCAGTTACTGTGACGTCATTACTCGGTTGAACCAAGTACAGTACCGAGTACAAATTTGTGGCGGCAGATTTAAAATTTAGATACATTGAGTCGATTTTAGAACGTACTTTGAAAGTGAAACCAAGCGTGTTTTAAAAGCGTTGTAGTAAAGCGCTTTCGCTTTGCCAATTGAAGAGAAAGAAGTGCTTCTCTTCATTGCAAAATGGCGGTTGCAAATTTCATTTGCGTGATTACAGCTATTTGCAGAGTTATTTTGTATGAAAGGCCTATTTAACTTTCAGTGTTGTTATATATGACAGACGAAATAAAATTGACTGCAAGAATTCTGACATATTTAGAGCTCAAATTAAATTGGTTATTAAAACTTCAAGACTTAATAAAAATAATTTACAGGTCTGATTCTGTGGTGTGTAATTTTCTAAGTATAGCTGTGTATTGGATATTAAAATTGGTCAATGTAGTGTATCCACCTTAAAATATACAAAACTTAAGGTGGTTTGAGGACATTATTACCATTAGAAATTAAATATTATTATAGTTAATGCCATGCTGTGACTATTTTTCATTAATTATAGATATCACTGAGTTGCGGCTATATAGTATATAGTGTGTAATCAATGTGACGTGTTTAAAGTATGTAGTGCTATTTGAAAAATTGATGACGTTACGTGTATCTTTTACCATAATGTAGTTACGTGCACCAAATCTCCACACTCATGTTAGCTCCTCGTTCTAACATAAGTCTCAAAAACAAGAATTCCAATACCTATCCAAACAAAAAAGTTATAATAGGTGCACAAGATAAATGGGATACTCTGTATAATAAATTAACAGAGGCATGGTATATGTTATATTTTTAGTGTAATGCTACACTAATTTCTACTTTTTACAACAGCTGCTTACAATATTTTTTTTTCATTTTCTAAGATACTATTATGCGGTACGCCCTGTAAGACCTGTTTTTCTTATAGCTCTTAAAAGAAATTGCGAACTTCACAGAAGACAGTATTAGTGATTATGATCAGAATTCCACATTTGTAGAGGATGGCATCACAACTGAGAATCAGACTCTAAATAGCACCGTGGAGAGTAGTGTGCTCAAAATAAATATTGAAGACCTACAGAGTCTCTTGGATTCTTCACTTGCTGACACAACATACAGCCACAAGGTGAGTATGGCTTGCAGTTCTCAAATTTCCTTCTTTCTCGATTTTATATACGGAATTATTGCAATGATTTTTCTCCTATTATTTTTTTTTTATATTTTCCCATCATGCTGCGCTATTTCTCGAATCGTAGCATTTCGAGTGATAAATTTGGAGAACCAATATTCGAATCCCGACCGGGAGGTGTAGCGTAGTTGTCTTAGTCAATGTCTGAGTGTCTCACTCGTCTCGTCTCGTCTGTGGTGTTATCTTAAGTGGCAGTTTCCCGGTATGCTAACACTAGGGCTCGGAAGCTGATGACTTAAAATTCACAGAAAATTGACCTATAAAATGACCTTAAATTTCTCAAAATATGATATTAAATTTTAAAAAATGACCAAGATTTTAGTAATAATAATAATAATAATAATAATAATAATAATAATAATCTTAATAATAATACTAATTACAATAATAATAATTAGTATTATTAATATTATTATTACAGATTTACAGAACCCGGAGGTTCATTGCCGACTTCACATAAGCCCGGCAATAATAATAATAATAATAATAATAATAATAATAATAATAATAATAATACTTACAGCTTTTACAGAACCCGGAGGTTCATTGCCAACTTCACATAAGCCCGCCAATAATAATAATAATAATAATAATAATAATAATAATAATAATAATAATAATAATAATAATAATACTTAGACCTTTTACAGAACCCGGAGGTTCATTGCCAACTTCACATAAGCCCGCCAATAATAATAATAATAATAATAATAATAATAATAATAATAATAATAATAATACTTAGAGCTTTTACAGAACCCGGAGGTTCATTGCCAACTTCACATAAGCCCGCCAATAATAATAATAATAATAATAATAATAATAATAATAATAATAATAATAATACTTAGAGCTTTCATAGAACCCGGAGGTTCATTGCCAACTTCACAGAAGCCCGCCAATAATAATAATAATAATAATAATAATAATAATAATAATAATAATACTTACAGCTTTTACAGAGCCCGGAGGTTCAATGCCGACTTCACATAAGCCCGCTAATAATAATAATAATAATAATAATAATAATACTTAGAGCTTTTATAGAACCCGGAGGTTCATTGCCAACTTCACATAAGCCCGCCAATAATAATAATAATAATAATAATAATAATAATAATAATAATAATAATAATACTTACAGCTTTTACAGAACCCGGAGGTTCAATGCCGACTTCACATAAGCCCGCTAATAATAATAATAATAATAATAATAATAATAATAATAATACTTGCAGCTTTTACAGAACCCGAAGGTTCATTGCCGACTTCTCATAAGCCCGCCAATAATAATAATAATAATAATAATAATAATAATAATAATAATAATAATAATAATAATAATAATAAAAATAATAATAATACAGCTTTTACAGAACCCGGAGGTTCATTGCCGGCTTCACATAAGCCCGCCTATAATAATAATAGTAATAATAATAATAGTAATAATAATAATAATAATAATAATTTCTCCGAAATCACGCCAATACAAACTGAAATTGTAAACTTAAATTCCCAAACATACCTCTTATTCAGCATGGCAGTAAAGAGCCATCGCCAATCACAGGTTATCAGGTTTGAAGGATCGCCGTTTGCTTTACTTTCGGCATTTTTACGTTTCCACTTGTGAGATACAATATGCTATGCCGACTGTGGGCACTACGGCTACAGTATTTCTGTTGCATTGAATTGGGTGAAGCACGTAACACACGTGATCAGGTTTCTAGATTGATGCAACCAATCTCTGCATGACGCAAACGAATCATGGAGTTTGGGACTGAAAGAAACTGAGTATGTGAGCTCCAAGCCTATTGGCTACGTGTCTCACTTCGAGTTTGAAAATTAGGCTTTAAGTTCAGAGCTGGACTTTGTAACATTCAGTTACATTAATATATGGAATATTATTAAAGAAATGATTTACATCGAGTAAATTTTAATTTCTTAACGGTTTAATAAAATCAAATTGATAATTGATTGAATTCAAAGTTTTATTTGTTTTATTGTAACTATCAATCATTTTAAATGCTTGTTTTCTACAGATTGTCTGGAGGCAGTACATAACTGTTTTAATGGACGGTTTGGTTAACTACACAGATATCATCCAGGTTGAAAACTTAGAATATTTTGAGAAACTAACACTGCTTCTTGCGAACACAGAACTTGAAACAATACGTGAGTATTAATTTTTAACTTTTAATATCTGTTTGCGGTAATGAAGTAGAAACTGGTGAAAGAAGCGTCTATGTTTATGTCCTTATACAAGGTAGGGAAATAGCGAAGATCGCATAAGTTAAACCGGTTCGATTTTTCTCTAAGAATAATGCCTAATACTAGGGTTTTTCTGTCATTATTTCGTAACTGATTCAATGGACTCTGCAGTTGAATAAAAAGAATATTAAATATTTAAAGACTGTAATATTTATTTCTTTTCTTTTAAGTTTCCTGTTGTTCCAGAAGAATAACTTTTACATATCAAACACAAAAACAAAAGTAATAGCATTTCAAGGCAAAAATACTGTAAGATCTATGATTGAAATAGATAATGAAGCAGTAGAACAAGTAACAAATTTTAAGTATCTGGGATATGATGCAAGTTTCAAAAAGGATAATGATATAAAAATAAAATTAAAATCATTCCAGACAGTATGTGGCACAATTAATAGAACTTTGAAGAATAAAAGCAGAAAGGAAACAAAAATAAAATTCTGCAATGTAATGGCAGTCCCTACTCTTTTATATGGAAGTGAAAGCCGGGTTACAACAAAACCTGAAGTTAGTAAAATACAAGCGGCAGAGATGAAATTCTTGCGGAAAGTAAAAGGATGCACGGGATTAGATAGAATTAGAAATGGAGATATTAGGCAGGAACTAGGAGTATACCCACTTATTAATAAAATAGACAATTACAGACAAGATTGGAAATTACATGTAGAGATAATGGACGACTACAGACTTCCTAAGAAAGCAATAAATTATGAACCAAAAGGACGAAGAGATCAGGGACGTCCGATGAAAAGATGGAGCGACCTTTGATGCCGGAAAGGTCAATTGACCATACGGGCTATTCCATCTCAAATCGACCGAAATATAGAGAAAATTGACCTTGCAATTTTTAAATATAATGAAACTTTTTCTGTCCCTAGACAACTGTGATACAATGCTTTGTGCAATGTTTGAGGCATCAGAACTTCATAGTGTTTAAATTAAAAATATTTTAATTTATCGTATTTTCATAAAATTAGCAAATTTAAACTGTTGTGGCTCCGAAACCCTTTCAGCCAATGATCAAAATCATGGTTTATTTTGATGCTGAAAGGTTAAAGTTTATATTGACATGTAAACAATTTTTCTTACTTTTTATGGAAATGGAGAAATTTAGATTTTTCTTAATTAAGACACCTTCGCCCACGAAAAAAATATTTTTAAAATATATGGTTAGATTCCGCATTGAAAGTACAAATAAACACATACTTTTTACTAGTGCAACGTTCATAAGAAAGTATTGAAAAATCAAATAAAGAAAATAAATAGTACGCGCGTGAACTAACCAGCTGACTGTGAGGCGGGAGCTACCTTAGGCAAGCAAGGCCAGGAGACATAAACACGTGATGTTTCGTCTAGTAGCGCATAGATGGTCTAGCTTTATCACAGGTTTTCATAAACACAGGAGTAAAATGAACCCCCAAAGCTCGATTATCTTCATCTCTCGGACAGTGCTTGCTGTGTTGCGCCTTTCAAGTCTAGGCGTGTGAATATAATTTATTTAATACCTTCGAAACTTATTGCCGTGATGCTAAGCAAACAATGCCGAATCCCTCTTAATAATGCAAGGTTTTTTCTCAATATTTTTTTACATTTTTACAAATAGGCAAAAAGCCTAAAAGTAAGTAAAATCAGATTATCTGTCTTTCTGTATACAATAGAAACAAGGATTACTTCTTAACATAACCTACCAAATGTCAGCTTCAAAATGAGCTCTCATTCAATGTTCTGCAGTAAATGGTTCCAGATTTCTGAGCGCTGAAAGAGGCTTGTTTTTCTAAAATACGCTAAATTTGTCGCTCAACAATACGAAAACCGTTTGACTTTCGATAGTATATTTTTGAAAATGCACTCTCCTCAACACCTTGTATAAATAGGGAAAAAAATTAGAGTATAAAAAAATGAGAGGTTTTTTAACTGATCGATTTCATATGGAATAGCCCATACCGAGAAGTGATGAAGAAGAAGAAGAAGAAGAAGAAGAAGAAGAAGAAGAAGAAGAAGAAGAAAGACTGTAATATACATAGCAAAACAGTGGTGCCACTGTTTTAAATTCCATTTGCTGTCCAGACCACTGTACTGTACTGTACTGTACTGTACTGTACTGTACTCTACTCTACTCTACTCTACTCTACTCTACTCTACTCTACTCTACTCTACTCTACTCTACTCTACTCTACTAACTTTTTGTGTCCCTTTTAGTAGGCCTATATTTTATTACATTCTTCTATTTCGTGAGATGTTTATGTAGTCTCACCCACTTTTTCTACAGAGACATCTGTGTACAAAGAGAAATATTTTTTGCGTGAGAAATAGTTGGCCGTTGAAATTTGTCTGAAACCTTCTCCTTGAGGGACAGATTGCTTCTACTTGCCTGACACCTATGATCTGCAATGCAGAGTAATATTGCTTTTCTTCGGAATGCATTCTATACCCGTTTATTTAGGATGATTTGTATGTTCCAAATCACGCTCTACATTTTTCCACTATGCCGAGTTGCTAACACAATTTTTCGAAATATAAATTTACTAGCCAACACTATTGCGTTATCCATACCGATTATGTGCTGTATTCATTTCTTCCTATGCATTGATAATTCGTCTAATATCGATTTAAATTTTAGCTCGTGTAAATAATAATGTCTAGTGCTGTTGATCGATTAAAATATTTATTCGATTAACTATTTGAATCTAATCGATTAATCGAGTTTTGAGTTTAAAAAATGTTTTAATATACTGCAATACACAATTATTGTTAAATTTAACTTGTGTTCGGTGATAAACATAAGTATTAAATGCTGTATATCTGTATATATTGTATTGTTATATCACAAAACAGTTATTTTAATTACTTACTAACATATTTATTATGATGCATATAATTTATTGTGTCAATTTCTCTGGGAATTTTCGAGACAAACATAAATAACAAAAAGTATGAAGACTCACCTAGTTAATACTGCCTCATCCATGATTTTAAACATGTGAGTGCATTCACATGCTCTGAATTAAGTGCCGCTCTACGTTTAGTAACAATGTTTCCTGCATCACTAAACACGAAAAAACTTTTCTGTCAAGCACTTCTCCACGATGGTTCAATTTAAATCCAAACGTTTCACCGAGTTTACCTCTCAAATTCTCATATGACATAATGGAGTTTACACTTTTCACAAACCACAGAAAACTGATTTTTTTTTTCTTTATCAAACTAAATGCACAACCTTCATATACAAACTCAGTACAAAAACTGCAACTTCAAAAGTACAGCGGTCGAAACGGAAGACTGGCCCCTATTGTAATCGAATTACCAGATTTTAGAAAGAGAAGAAGATATTTACTCTCTCACTTGCACACAGTGTAGACATGGCTATTTTATAAGGGATGAGGGGGACGAATCCCAGAAAAGTATGTATTTCATATGCTAGGAAGATCAGCTGACAACAAGGTGGTTTTCTTGGAAAACCATAAAACTTAATAAGGGTTTGCATTGTGTTTCAACTTTCAATAGAGGTATACTAAGTCACTGTTCTCATATCTCCATCTCGTTGTGAAGTGTTTGTGCAACGATTTTGTCTACGCTACCTGGTTTATAGTTAGAAAATAACAGCACTATTGTGCTTTTAAGTAAGCAATTTCCGATAGAGAAATATTGTCGGAATTTTTAGTATGAGTTTGTATTAACAAAATAATAATTAATATCAACTACAACAGGTTAATTTTAACAGACTCAATTATTCGATTAAATATTTTAATCGATTATTCTTACAGCAGAAATTAATCGATTAATCGATTAAATCCCATAACACTAATAATTTCTGTTATTAGACAATTGATGAGTAAATTCATTCAATTAGATTTAAATAAATTATTAAGTGAGTGTTTAACAAGTAGCTTGCATAATTAAATAGCATGCATAATTAAGAGTACCGGTATTTTATTTATTTATTTATTTATTTATTTATTTATTTATTTATTTATTTATTTATTTATTTATTTATTTATTTACTCACTCACTCACTGACCACCCACCCACCCATGTATTTATTTATTGATTTACTTATTTATTTATTTATTTATTTATTTATTTATTTATTTATTTATTCATTCATTGATTAATTGATTCATTGATTGATTGATTGATTGATTGATTTATTTGTTTATGTATTTATTTATTTATTCATTCATTGATTAATTGATTTATTTATTTCCTTATTTATTTATTTATTTCCTTATTTATTTATTTATTTCCTTATTTCTTTATTTATTTCCTTATTTATTTATTTCCTTATTTATTTATTTATTTCCTTATTTCTTTATTTATTTCCTTATTTCTTTATTTATTTCCTTATTTCTTTATTTATTTATTTATTTATTTATTTATTTCCTTATTTATTTATTTATTTCCTTATTTCTTTATTCATTTCCTTATTTATATATTTCCTTATTTATTTATTTATTTCCTTATTTCTTTATTTATTTCCTTATTTCTTTATTTATTTCCTTATTTCTTTATTTATTTATTTATTTATTTATTTATTTATTTATTTATTTCTTTATTTATTTATTTATTTCCTTATTTCTTTATTTATTTCCTTATTTATTTATTTATTTATTTATTTATTTATTTCCTTATTTATTTATTTATTTCCTTATTTCTTTATTTATTTCCTTATTTATTTATTTCCTTATTTCTTTATTTATTTCCTTATTTATTTATTTCCTTATTTATTTATTTATTTCCTTATTTCTTTATTTATTTCCTTATTTATTTAATTCCTTATTTATTTATTTATTTCCTTATTTCTTTATTTATTTCCTTATTTCTTTATTTATTTCCTTATTTATTTATTTATTTCCTTATTTATTTATTTATTTATTTATTTATTTCCTTATTTATTTATTTATTTCCTTATTTCTTTATTTATTTCCTTATTTATTTATTTGTTTCCTTATTTCTTTATTTATTTCCTTATTTATTTATTTATTTATTTATTTATTTATTTATTTCCTTATTTCTTTATTTATTTCCTTATTTATTTATTTCCTTATTTATTTATTTATTTATTTATTTATTTATTTCCTTATTTCTTTATTTATTTCCTTATTTATTTATTTCCTTATTTATTTATTTATTTATTTCCTTATTTCTTTATTTATTTCCTTATTTCTTTATTTATTTCCTTATTTCTTTATTTATTTATTTATTTATTTATTTATTTATTTATTTATTTATTTCCTTATTTATTTATTTATTCCTTATTTCTTTATTTATTTCCTTATTTATTTATTTGTTTCCTTATTTCTTTATTTATTTCCTTACTTCTTTATTTATTTATTTCCTTATTTATTTATTTATTTCCTTATTTCTTTATTTATTTCCTTATTTCTTTATTTATTTCCTTATTTATTTATTTCCTTATTTCTTTATTTATTTCCTTATTTATTTATTTATTTCCTTATTTATTTATTTATTTCCTTATTTCTTTATTTATTTCCTTATTTATTTATTTATTTCCTTATTTCTTTATTTATTTCCTTATTTCTTTATTTATTTCCTTATTTATTTATTTCCTTATTTATTTATTTATTTCCTTATTTCTTTATTTATTTCCTTATTTATTTATTTATTTCCTTATTTATTTATTTATTTCCTTATTTCTTTATTTATTTCCTTATTTCTTTATTTATTTCCTTATTTCTTTATTTATTTCCTTATTTATTTATTTCCTTATTTATTTATTTATTTCCTTATTTATTTATTTATTTCCTTATTTCTTTATTTATTTCCTTATTTATTTATTTCCTTATTTATTTATTTCCTTATTTATTTATTTATTTCCTTATTTATTTATTTATTTCCTTATTTCTTTATTTATTTCCTTATTTATTTATTTCCTTATTTATTTATTTATTTCCTTATTTATATATTTCCTTATTTATTTATATATTTCCTTATTTATTTATTTATTTCCTTATTTATTTATTTATTTCCTTATTTCTTTATTTATTTCCTTATTTATTTATTTCCTTATTTATTTATTTCCTTATTTATTTATTTATTTCCTTATTTATTTATTTATTTCCTTATTTCTTTATTTATTTCCTTATTTATTTATTTCCTTATTTATTTATTTATTTCCTTATTTATTTATTTATTTCCTTATTTATTTATTTATTTCCTTATTTATTTATTTATTTCCTTATTTCTTTATTTATTTCCTTATTTATTTATTTCCTTATTTATTTATTTATTTCCTTATTTATTTATTTATTTCCTTATTTATTTATTTATTTCCTTATTTCTTTATTTATTTCCTTATTTATTTATTTCCTTATTTATTTATTTCCTTATTTATTTATTTATTTCCTTATTTATTTATTTATTTCCTTATTTATTTATTTATTTCTTTATTTATTTCCTTATTTATTTATTTCCTTATTTATTTATTTCCTTATTTATTTATTTATTTCCTTATTTATTTATTTATTTCCTTATTTCTTTATTTATTTCCTTATTTATTTATTTCCTTATTTATTTATTTCCTTATTTCTTTATTTATTTCCTTATTTATTTATTTCCTTATTTATTTATTTATTTCCTTATTTGTTTATTTATTTCCTTATTTATTTATTTCCTTATTGATTTATTTATTTCCTTATTTCTTTATTTATTTCCTTATTTATTTATTTCTTTCCTTATTTCTTTATTTATTTCCTTATTTATTTATTTATTTCCTTATTTATTTATTTATTTCCTTATTTCTTTATTTATTTCCTTATTTATTTATTTATTTCCTTATTTCTTTATTTATTTCCTTATTTATTTATTTCCTTATTTATTTATTTCCTTATTTCTTTATTTATTTCCTTATTTATTTATTTCCTTATTTATTTATTTATTTCCTTATTTATTTATTTATTTCCTTATTTCTTTATTTATTTCCTTATTTATTTATTTCCTTATTTATTTATTTCCTTATTTATTTATTTATTTCCTTATTTATTTATTTATTTCCTTATTTCTTTATTTATTTCCTTATTTATTTATTTCCTTATTTATTTATTTCCTTATTTCTTTATTTATTTCCTTATTTATTTATTTCCTTATTTATTTATTTATTTCCTTATTTCTTTATTTATTTCCTTATTTCTTTATTTATTTCCTTATTTATTTATTTCCTTATTTCTTTATTTATTTCCTTATTGATTTATTTATTTCCTTATTTATTTATTTCTTTCCTTATTTCTTTATTTATTTCCTTATTTATTTATTTATTTCCTTATTTATTTATTTATTTCCTTATTTCTTTATTTATTTCCTTATTTATTTATTTATTTCCTTATTTCTTTATTTATTTCCTTATTTATTTATTTCCTTATTTATTTATTTCCTTATTTATTTATTTATTTCCTTATTTCTTTATTTATTTCCTTATTTATTTATTTATTTCCTTATTTCTTTATTTATTTCCTTATTTATTTATTTCCTTATTTATTTATTTCCTTATTTCTTTATTTATTTCCTTATTTATTTATTTCCTTATTTCTTTATTTATTTCCTTATTTCTTTATTTATTTCCTTATTTCTTTATTTATTTCCTTATTTATTTATTTATTTCCTTATTTCTTTATTTATTTCCTTATTTATTTATTTCCTTATTTATTTATTTATTTCCTTATTTATTTATTTATTTATTTATTTATTTATTTATTTCCTTATTTATTTATTTATTTATTTATTTATTTATTTATTTCCTTATTTCTTTATTTATTTCCTTATTTATTTATTTATTTCCTTATTTCTTTATTTATTTCCTTATTTATTTATTTCCTTATTTATTTATTTCCTTATTTCTTTATTTATTTCCTTATTTATTTATTTCCTTATTTATTTATTTATTTCCTTATTTCTTTATTTATTTCCTTATTTATTTATTCATTTCCTTATTTATTTATTTATTTCCTTATTTCTTTATTTATTTCCTTATTTATTTATTTATTTCCTTATTTCTTTATTTATTTCCTTATTTATTTATTTATTTCCTTATTTCTTTATTTATTTCCTTATTTATTTATTTCCTTATTTATTTATTTATTTCCTTATTTATTTATTTATTTCCTTATTTCTTTATTTATTTCCTTATTTATTTATTTATTTCCTTATTTCTTTATTTATTTCCTTATTTATTTATTTATTTCCTTATTTCTTTATTTATTTCCTTATTTATTTATTTATTTCCTTATTTCTTTATTTATTTCCTTATTTATTTATTTATTTCCTTATTTATTTATTTCCTTATTTATTTATTTATTTCCTTATTTCTTTATTTATTTCCTTATTTATTTATTTCCTTATTTCTTTATTTATTTCCTTATTTCTTTATTTATTTCCTTATTTATTTATTTCCTTATTTATTTATTTCCTTATTTATTTATTTATTTCCTTATTTATTTATTTATTTCCTTATTTCTTTATTTATTTCCTTATTTATTTATTTCCTTATTTATTTATTTATTTCCTTATTTCTTTATTTATTTCCTTATTTATTTATTTATTTCCTTATTTCTTTATTTATTTCCTTATTTATTTATTTATTTCCTTATTTATTTATTTATTTCCTTATTTATTTATTTATTTCCTTATTTACTTATTTATTTCCTTATTTCTTTATTTATTTCCTTATTTATTTATTTCCTTATTTATTTATTTCCTTATTTCTTTATTTATTTCCTTATTTATTTATTTCCTTATTTATTTATTTATTTCCTTATTAATTTATTTATTTATTTATTTATTTATTTATTTCCTTATTTCTTTATTTATTTCCTTATTTATTTATTTATTTCCTTATTTCTTTATTTATTTCCTTATTTATTTATTTCCTTATTTATTTATTTCCTTATTTCTTTATTTATTTCCTTATTTATTTATTTCCTTATTTATTTATTTATTTCCTTATTTCTTTATTTATTTCCTTATTTATTTTGTTTCCTTATTTATTTATTTATTTCCTTATTTATTTATTTATTTCCTTATTTATTTATTTATTTCCTTATTTCTTTATTTATTTCCTTATTTTTTTATTTATTTCCTTATTTCTTTATTTATTTCCTTATTTATTTATTTCCTTATTTATTTATTTCCTTATTTCTTTATTTATTTCCTTATTTATTTATTTCCTTATTTATTTATTTATTTCCTTATTTCTTTATTTATTTCCTTATTTATTTATTTCCTTATTTCTTTATTTATTTCCTTATTTATTTATTTCCTTATTTATTTATTTCCTTATTTATTTATTTATTTCCTTATTTATTTATTTCCTTATTTCTTTATTTATTTCCTTATTTATTTATTTCCTTATTTCTTTATTTATTTCCTTATTTATTTATTTCCTTATTTATTTATTTATTTCCTTATTTATTTATTTATTTCCTTATTTCTTTATTTATTTCCTTATTTCTTTATTTATTTCCTTATTTCTTTATTTATTTCCTTATTTATTTATTTCCTTATTTCTTTATTTATTTCCTTATTTATTTATTTCCTTATTTATTTATTTATTTCCTTATTTATTTATTTATTTATTTCCTTATTTATTTATTTATTTCCTTATTTTTTTATTTATTTCCTTATTTATTTATTTATTTCCTTATTTATTTATTTATTTCCTTATTTATTTATTTATTTCCTTATTTCTTTATTTATTTCCTTATTTCTTTATTTATTTCCTTATTTATTTATTTCCTTATTTATTTATTTATTTCCTTATTTATTTATTTATTTCCTTATTTATTTATTTATTTCCTTATTTATTTATTTATTTCCTTATTTATTTATTTATTTCCTTATTTATTTATTTATTTCCTTATTTATTTATTTATTTCCTTATTTATTTATTTATTTCCTTATTTCTTTATTTATTTCCTTATTTATTTATTTATTTCCTTATTTCTTTATTTATTTCCTTATTTCTTTATTTATTTCCTTATTTCTTTATTTATTTCCTTATTTATTTATTTCCTTATTTCTTTATTTATTTCCTTATTTATTTATTTCCTTATTTATTTATTTATTTCCTTATTTATTTATTTATTTCCTTATTTCTTTATTTATTTCCTTATTTATTTATTTATTTCCTTATTTATTTATTTATTTCCTTATTTCTTTATTTATTTCCTTATTTATTTATTTATTTCCTTATTTCTTTATTTATTTCCTTATTTATTTATTTATTTCCTTATTTATTTATTTCCTTATTTATTTATTTATTTCCTTATTTCTTTATTTATTTCCTTATTTCTTTATTTATTTCCTTATTTATTTATTTATTTCCTTATTTCTTTATTTATTTCCTTATTTCTTTATTTATTTCCTTATTTATTTATTTCCTTATTTCTTTATTTATTTCCTTATTTATTTATTTCCTTATTTATTTATTTATTTCCTTATTTATTTATTTATTTCCTTATTTATTTATTTATTTCCTTATTTATTTATTTATTTCCTTATTTATTTATTTATTTCCTTATTTATTTATTTATTTCCTTATTTCTTTATTTATTTCCTTATTTCTTTATTTATTTCCTTATTTCTTTATTTATTTATTTATTTATTTCCTTATTTATTTATTTATTTCCTTATTTCTTTATTTATTTCCTTATTTATTTATTTGTTTCCTTATTTCTTTATTTATTTCCTTATTTCTTTATTTATTTATTTATTTATTTATTTATTTATTTATTTATTTATTTATTTCCTTATTTCTTTATTTATTTCCTTATTTATTTATTTCCTTATTTATTTATTTATTTCCTTATTTCTTTATTTATTTCCTTATTTCTTTATTTATTTCCTTATTTCTTTATTTATTTCCTTATTTATTAATTAATTTATTTATTTATTTATTTATTTCCTTATTTATTTATTTATTTCCTTATTTCTTTATTTATTTCCTTATTTATTTA
>NC_091121.1:192120181-192137681 GCF_040183065.1 Periplaneta americana
TATCTATCTATATATCTATCTATCTATCTATCTATCTATCTATCTATCTATCTATCTATCTATCTATCTATCTATCTATCTATCTATTTATTTATTCTGGTGTAGTTAAGGCCATCAGGCTTTTTCTTCCACAACACCAGGAATACAAATACAATAATATGTCATTTATGATAAATATTTTTTTTCTTCTTTCAGAAAGGTTCATGTGGTGGGAAGCAGTACAGATTCTCGCTCCCCACACCAATAAAGTTATGAGAGAAGCACAAAGCGGGATGCGTAAGCAGCTGTACTACACTTCAGACTACGTGCCCAGGTTATGATTGGCTTGTATTTTGAGAGAATGATATTTTTAGTTTATTAACTGATACAAAGAATGCAAGATGTATGTCTCAGCACTTAATATTCTTAATGATGAAGAACGTAGAAAAGTGCATTTGAGAACTATGATCATAGCTATTTAAATGTTAATTCTAATTTATCTTTAAAATTTTCAGACAATTCGTTTTAATTGATCTAGATATGACTCCAAATTCACGATCTGAAAAGAAGTCATTTGTGCAGTAGTCAATTTTTTGGCAGAGTAAATTATTTTGATGAAAAAATTGATTTTATTTTCAGATGGAAGGAATGTTTGAAAAACATCAAAGCTATCATGCCTCTTCCTCTCACAATTCTGATGGCTTCACATTACAATATCTCCGATACTGTTTCCAAGGTAACGCTTTTGTTATTCCTGCAATTTTTAACATAAAATAACTACACATTGCAATAATTTCTAATAGTTTCCTGTTTATAAAAATCGATGTTTCAAATTGAAAATACATTAATAATTATACTTGACTTAAGAGTTTTACTCTGTATAGAAAATATGCTCGTAAAAAGGGATGCTAAATTTAATAAATCTGACGTCCTCTTGACTGGGTATTGGTTATTGGTTGGCCTGGACGTTTTTGGACAAAAAGTATCAATAATTCTGTATGAAAACAATATTAATTTCTCTGAAAAATAAAGACTTGAGGCCATACTCTACTATCAAATTCCTTTCTTTTATCCCATGCAAGGAAGGAATTTAAAAAAATGTTACCTTAACTGATTTTGAATTCATCGCCATTTTGTGTTTTGATTTAAAATAAAGACCAATTAATTTTTACCAAAAATATGAATTTCATATTTTTCATAAACTGACCTGTAGATACTGGACATCAAGGAAATCACTTGTAAAGTTTACGAGAAATAGCTGTATATGGAAAGATAGACAGATGGCAATGCTAAGCCAGGTGTTCCTATTATCTTTAATCCAGGAACTATCAAAGTTTTTGAAATTGCTCTGCCCTTCACATGCTATATTTTCTTTGAGGACATTAAAAAATTCACCAAATTCGACTTGGTGATATTTTTTTAATAAAATAGTAATTTATAGTACTAGGTTCTATTCCACAATAATTCTAGCGCAATAATTAATAATAGATCCCTATTAGAAACAACAACAACCAAATTTCTTGGCTTAAAAATTGATAAAGTGTTAAATTGGAAAAATCATATCAAAGAAATTACCCCTAAACTAAATTCAGCTTGTTTTGCTATTAGATCTATGCAAAAGATAGTACATATCAATACCTTAAAAACAATATACTTTGCATACTTCCACTCGGTAATGAGTTTTGGAATAATGTTCTGGGGAAATTCCACAGATAGTAACAATATATTCCTATTACAAAAAAGAGTAATTAGAATAATATTAGGTGCCAAATCTAGGGAATCGTGTAGGGCTATTTTAAAAAAACTACAAATAATGCCCATGGCTTGTCAGTATATCTTTTCATTAATAATCTTCCTCGTATGTAATCGTGAAAACTTTGTAACTAATTCAACAGTTCATAGCATAAATACACGTCAAAAAATGACTTTCATACTCCATCGCAAGTCTCTCGTGCTATCAAAAAGGAGTGCGTTATATGGCAGTAAAAATTTTTAACAGCCTCCCTATCGATATAAAAAATGAAACTCAAAACATAAAATTATTTGAAACCAAATTGAAGAAGTACCTAATTTCTCACGCCTTCTATTCTGTAGGTGAATTCATGACATTCAATAACACTTCATGAAATTGATACTAAAAATTTGTGTTGTACTAGTAGACTATATTGTAAATCTGTTCTTTATATTATATTTCATCTAGACTGTGACTATAAATTAAGATTTTATAATAGTATTAAGTTTTTTGACTTGTTCCATATTCTAGCTGTAAGCATGTATGAATACCATGGAATGTTAATAAATACAATACAATACAATACAATACAACAGTTTACAATACAAACTATTAGGAAAAACACGAGAAGTTTACTTGAAGCAAGTAAGGAGGTGGGTTTGGAAGTAAATCCCGAAAAGACAAAGTATAAGATTATGTCTCGTGACCAGAACATAGTACCAAATGAAAATATAAAAATTGGAAATTTATCCTTTGAAAATATAGAAAAATTCAAGTACCTTGGAGCAACAGTAACAAATATAAATGACACTCGAGAGAAAATTAAACGCAGAATGGGAAATGCCTGTTATTATTCGATTGAGAAGCTTTTGTCATCCAGTTTGCTCTCAAAAAGCTGAAAGAATTTATGAAACAGTTATATTACCGGTTGTTCTGTATGGTTGTGAAACTTAGTAATTGTTTATTGTTAGTAAAATAACATGTACAAGAATAAAGTCTTAATTCCTCCCTAAAGGAAAAAAACTCGTGCTCAGGGAGTTATCTAAACACATATTTAACACAAACAAAGATAATTATTTGACACAAAGTGGGTCAAGGAAAAAAAATTATAGGAATAAATTAACTTTAAAAGATACAATTTCAATTTTAACAATTTAACTCATACAAATACATTACATATTAAACCAATATGTATTCTTCAAAAATTAAATTCCTGACGTTATTTTTTAAATTTCCGATACTAAAATTTTCCAAATTTGGGTATTTTTCAATTGTTTTATTATATAACCTTGGACCAAAATAGGTACCATGGGTAAGAGCTGTGCTTGTGAAACACTTTGGTTCCTCTAATCGTATAAAATCGGATCTTTTAGTTCCATATTTATGATGATACAATTTTAATTTATTGCGATTTTCATGTATGGAATTTAATAAGGCAATATAACAAATTTGTTTAATTTTCAAAAATTAAAATCAGTGAACAGAAGGTCAGATGAGTAATCAATTGGTTTATTAAGGCATATTTTAATTAAACTTGGAATCTCACTTCTCATTTTGAGAGAGGAACATAGGTTAAGGATATTTGAGAATAAGGTTCTTAGGAAATATTCGGAACTAAGAGGGATGAAGTTACAGGAGAATGGAGAAAGTTACAGAACCCAGAACTGCACGCATTGTATTCTTCACCTGACATAATTAGGAACATTAAATTCAGACGTTTGAGATGGGCAGGGCATGTAGCATGTATGAGCGAATCCAGAAATGCATGTAGAGTGTTAGTCGGGAGGCTGAAGGGAAAAAGACCTTTAGGGAGGCCAAGACCTAGATGGGAAGATAATATTAAAATGGATTTGAGGGAGGTGGGATATGATGGTAGGGACTGGATTAATTTTGACGAAGATAGGGACAAATTGCGAGGTTATGTGAGGGCGGCAGTGAACCTCCGGTTTCTCTAAAAGTCATTTGTAAATAAGTATTTCGAATAATGGCGGCTGAATAGCTCAGTTAGTAGAGGAGCTGACTACGAAGTGGAAAGTCCTGAGTTCAATTCCAGTTGGTAACAAGACTTCCAGAACGGCCCCGAGGTTCACTCAGCCTCCTATAAAATTGAGTACCGGGTCTTTCCCGGGGGTAAAATGCGGTCGGAGCGTGGTGCCGACCACACCACCTGATTTCAGTGCCGAGGTCAAGCAAGAATGGAGCTCTACAATTTACAACAATTAATTGACAGACTGTGAAATATATAAAATAAATAATGAGAAAATAAATGTCAAATTCGAGACACTAGTTTTTATTTACAAGTAAGAAATACCTTAATTTATTTGCTTTTAATTTGACAGGTATCGGAAATGATGGATGACATCAAAACCAGTTTCAAGTCCCTTGTGAAGGAGTCGAAGTGGCTGGACCCTGACACTAAGAAAGCTGCTCTCAACAAAGCAGATGCCATTGTCGTCTACATCGGCTATCAGGACTTCATACTTAATCCTGAAATTTTGGATGAATATTACAGTAAGGTAAGTTGTACGTAACAGAAGGAATATTATTTTGTGCGAGATCGTGCGTATTTACTTGGTTTCCGCACAAAACCAATGCGCGGAAAATCTAAAATTCCACATTCAGTATACCCAACCTAACACACATAACAATTTCCCTCTTCTTACCGCTTAAGTGACATATTGATTTTACTGCTTTAGGCTTTACTGCTTTATTATTTTTAGAGACGTTCAATATAGTAATAATTATAAATTGGAAACTTACCACTGCAATTTCACCTAAATTGCACTGTTAATTATTGTTTTTAAATATTTGCAAAAATTAAGTAAACTCTACAACTCCACTAAAGTTACTGCATTCGTGGTGCAAGTAACATTAAGGACTGCACAAATGTAACAATTAATTTCAATGTGCAGAATTTGATGTCAAAGATATTTTCCATTTCTAAACATCTCCTTGACCGGCAAAATTAAACTTGCCGATGTTATTACTGCAATATGTTATATAAATAATATTGTTAAAATATTAAAATAAAAAATAAATCATTACATAACCTTACCGTTTGTTTTAAGTTCGCATTTATAGACTGGGGGAAAAAAAAAAGACAGACGTATATCACGGCCTGCTGGAGTATAGTAAACACAGAAAACATTTTAAAGCAACAATGTTGAAGATAGATATTTTTGTTTTCCAAATTTGCCGTCATTGAACAGAAACCAAGATGGAGATTTCATTGCAACTAATTAGAAATTCCTCTTTCAGGAATGTAATAAACGATCTTCGCACAAAATAATGTACGATATACGAGCGGTATGTTTTCTTTCAATTCTCGGAAATTAAAAATGCTCAACTACGTTTCGCTTTTTCAAACTTTTCCTCGAACATGAAAACTTCAACATACCGCTCTTGTAACGCATATTACTATTAAACTTACGATTTAATTATATTGAAACACAATATGTGGCCCGTTGCGCGAAAAGGGACCCTAAGTCGTGAAAGGAAATTTTACAGGCCAACAAAATAACGAATTTGCGGTGTAAAAACTGCATTTCTATATTTTGACATCCTGCGCTACCTGTAGACTCTTTTTACATACTAAACTAGGACGTAGTTTTACTCAGTGCTTCTTAAATACCTAAATCTTTCTTATAGTTGCTAAGAAAACAAATGAAAACTTTAATTGCATTTTTCTCGAAAGTACATAATGTAATATCAACATTCAATAAGTAATATATTAAAAACTATAGTACCTGGAACCATGAATTTCTTTCTAAACAAAAAAATGAAAAATCCTACTTTAGGTCCCATTTCCTGCAACTAGTCACATTTATATATTTCCCAGAATAATAAACTTATACCTGGGAAGATCAGACATGAGCCAAACATGCGAAGAGGAGAAAAATGTTCTTCCTCTTCCTTCTTATGATAGGCCTAGTCGTAATAAAAATAGTTTACGTATTCCGGTACACCACCTTACAAATATTAGTAGAACTTACATGGTTTCTGGTATTAAAATTTACAATAGCTTGTCTGAGGATATTAAATATATAAATAATACTCTTAAATTCAGGAAATATATAAAAATAAATTCATACATTTGTGTCCTTACAGCCTAGAGAATGCACATGTAGGCCTTTGAAATGTTGCATAATGTATTTTATGCTCGACCATGCCGAAATGTAGTAATTATACACCTGGTAGCAGACCTTTAATGCATGTCATTAAAGTACACCTACTCATTAAAGGTCAGGTCTTTCAGCCAATGACGACTCAGGTTACAACTGTTCAGCCAATGGCAGGTCAGCTTTCTACCGTTATAAAACCGCAAGTATCGATTATTCTCGGATATGCAATCGAAAGAGAATTAGCGAAAAGTCACGGAGGCTGGAAATCCAATACTGTCGCAGAAGGTTATGTTCTGTTACTATAATAATTAGCGTTAATTGTAAATAATATTCAAATAATTCAATTTGTCATCTCGTTTTTCAACGTCTAATTTAATTTCAATGTTATCTCTGTATGTTCTTATGGCCTAGCAAGGTCAATGTGGACATCTGTTCCTCGGAAAAAATCAATACTTTCGCGTCTGCGCACATCTCACAACATACGGGACATTGCTAAAAAATTAATAATATCAAGTTAAAAATATGGTCGAGCATAAAAAGTCGTATGAAACTCGCCTATAATGGTAATTAAGAAGCTCGTATGAAAATTATGAAACTCGCTTGTGCTCGTTTCATAAATATCCATACTCACTTCTTAATTACTATCATTATAAGCTCGTTGCATGATGTACTATTATTTTTTACTTATTGTAATTTTAAAGTATTGGTGTATTTTATTGACAGTGTCCATGCATATTTGCCTCTGACAATAAAGTCTGTCTGTCTGTCTGTCTGTCTGTCTGTCTGTCTGTCTGTCTGTCTGTCTGTCTGTCTGTCTGTCTGTCTGTCTTCCTCCAGCCGCTACGGAGGAGATGAAGTCATCATGGTCTACTGAGCATTCCATGTTTGGTTCGAGTCTTACCAAACACGATTATCTTCCTCATCAATAAATAGAAATATATAAGAATAATCATACAACATCTACAAAGTGTCAATATCAAGCTGCTGCTTCAAAGCGAGCTGAGGGAAGGGATTTACTTCCTTCATACAGTCTTTACAGAGGATATGATATTATCTTAGTCTACTGCGCATACCAATGTTTGGCTCCTACGTTTGGTTACTTTGAACACAAGTTGAGTGTACGTTGATCACACTAGCTTCGCTTGGTACGGAGAGCAAGTTGCAGTCAACAGTTCACGCTACCTTTACATCTATTTATCCGTGAAATGAATCTTTCAAAAAGAGCTCACTCTTGTAACAGCAGGAGCGGCTAATACGCTGAATAATGATTGAATAATAATTGTGTCATATTCGGTATCTGCTAATCAATGCCTTTTTAAAAGTCATTTTTGGGGATTATTGTAATTTCCAACTAATGCATTGCGGATATGTCTTCAGGTTTTAGCGAATATAAAAGAAAAAATGGTCTTAGAGATAAACTGATCGCTCAAGTTACCTTTAAGAAATCATATTAATATTCTTTTATATTCGTTCTTTTTAACCACAGACAAGATTTGAGTCTAGATATTTTAAGACCTGAAGAATAATAATAATCCCCAAAAATGACTTTTAAAAAGGCATTGATTAGTAGATACCGAATATGACACAATTGATTAAATAATTCAGGACAAATCATACACGAGAGAAATCATTAGAATGCTCTGTCTCTTGTGATTGTATTTTTGTTGTTTTCCCCTATTTCTTTATTTTCCTTCTTATTTTAAATAGATAGCAAAAAAAAATATAACTATGTTAAATTTAACTCCAATAAGTTGCTGCTATTTGAAACGACTAAACAATGAAATGTAATAGGATTCGATTGGTGTGAAATGAGCGACCTAGCAAATTAATGAAAATTTCGATAAGTAATACGATTAAAAATTATTATAATTAGTAACAGCTGTATCAGTTAAATGGAACACACGCAGCTTTATAGAGACTTTCACAACTGCGACAGACACGAATAGCATTCTGTTTCTGACAGTTCATACTTTTTTGTATAGTAGCGGCAAAAAAAAGCCGGACCGAACCTTGTAGCTGATTTCAGAGCCTTGTTTACTCCAGAGCGTCGATAGACTGGTAACTAAAACTTTCGTGGTTCGAATCCTGCCTGAGAAGGAAACCTTTTTTTTGTTCCGTATTCAAATTTATCCCAATACTTTTCGATTGCAGCGATATTTTACTAATTAATTAACTTATTATTCCCAGAACATGAATTTCACCAGCTTATTTCCTAATGGCTTTCGAAATGGGCTACGTCAGCAGTCGAAACTACAAAAATTTCAATAGATTACTCGCTATCTTGTGAATGCGGGCGTGGCATGCGCAGTGGCTCATTTCGGGGACTTTGATTATTCCGTCGTTCGTTTTTTTTGCCACTACTGTACATTAAATTAGCTGATATTGTTTTATCTGCTTATTTATAGGTGGTGTTAGTTGAGGACAAATATCTGTGGAACATTGTAAAGGTTAAGACGCTAGAAATGGAAGAACTTCTGTCTGACAACACTGAGTATGACGTGAACGCAAGAAACTTAAGGTGAACGGAGTAATAGTACACGGGGAAGTGAAATAACCTTGCAGATTGAAAGGGACGATAGGGTACACGTAAATGAATAGAAAACCTATATTACTTTTTGTGATTAAATGCACGGTTAATTGGAAAATTAAGTTTGAAGTTTCAGCTGTCTGGCAACATCGCCGCTAACACACACTTCTCGTAATACAGATGTAAGAGGTTTACGAACTCGGTCTGTCTCGTTAGGTGAACTACTCTCTGGGTACGACGTTACAATCTGCTCGCATCGTGCAGTGGCTTGAAATTAGTGGTTTTTAAATTAAATTTGCACGAAAACAGACCACGCTATTGAAATACGTCAGAAGGATAAATGATTCTTTATTAGATTTACTATCGATGTGGACAAAAATTACGATCCTATTCGCAATAGTTATCGAATAAGATGTTAAACATTTGGAAAAATTTTTTTCTGAAAAAAAAAAAACTATAAACTTTTCACCAATATGATATTAGGCGTACAGTTTTTTGTTACATACAACATGAGCTATTTGCTCTGAAAATCTATAAGGTTATTTCACTTCCAGCCTGTATAGTGGAGAAATGTTGAATAAAGCACAAGTAAAATGGAAACACTTTTTGCTAATAAAACTTATGAATATATAAATAAGACTAGTATATTATGAAACAAGTTTTTTTACTATACTTTAGGCCTACTGCAGGAATTAATGTTTAGGAGACGAGTTTCCTAATTTTCACGAGTGCAATAACTGTATAACATTATAAAAGTATTTCATACGCTTTTTTTCTTCTTCGTACGACAGCTTTATAAAAACAATTAATAAAAAATAATATCTAATTTGTAATAATGGCTAATTTGAAATATACACCATGAGCCATTTCCACCCAATTGCACAGACTAACTCTATAGATTTCAGAGACGAAGTATAGGACCTCGTTTGAATTCATCTAATCTGACAGTGTGATGATTCCATTATTATTTTGAGTTATCAGTGAGATAGAATTCAAGAAACTCTGTTATTTATAGGATTATTATCAGCTTAACTTTCCCGAAGTACACTCGTTCAGCGATACGTTCTGTTAAGTGTAGTCAATTTGTGAGATACATGATTATGCGCACATTAACTGATACAAAAGCGGTGAGAATAACAGACGAGACTCGATCGGCATATAAGTACAAAACCTGAAGATAGGAAAGAAGAGACAGGAAATATCTGATATCCCTGATCGGATGTCTTCAATGACACGGCACGCCACAGAAGAGCATATAACAAAAGATCATTTGAACGTTATTACTTGAAAATTAAAATGAATAAACAAGTTTCCTCGATATCTTCATATTATTCATATGGAAATAGATTGCATTTACGCATCATAAAATAGGAGTCACAAAGTTTATTTTAGTTCGAAATTGATCACCAAGTGATTAAAGGTATGACTATCTTCACAAATGATGAAGATTTCTGTTCTATAGGGATTTTCGGGGTCCTTTTATTATTGACTTATTCCGTCTTTGCTTGTTTCAGTTTTTTCTATCTTATCCTTGTGTCAGTCTTTCCTCGTTTCCGTCTTTTCTTGTTTTCCGTCTGTCCCTTTTCTTACATCTTTCCTTGCTTACAGTCTTAATTAGTTTACCGTCTTTCCTTGTTTACCGTCTTTCCTTGTTTACCGTCTTTCTTTGTTTTCCGTCTTTCCTTGTTCTCCGTCTTTCCTTGTTCTCCGTCTTTCCTTGTTTTCCGTCTTTCCTTGTTCTCAGTCTTTCCTTGTTCTCAGTCTTTCCTTGTTCTCAGTCTTTCCTTGTTCTCCGTCTTTCCTTGTTCTCAGTCTTTCCTTGTTCTCCGTCTCTCCTTGTTCTCCGTCTCTCCTTGTTCTCCGTCTCTCCTTGTTCTCCGTCTCTCCTTGTTCTCCGTCTTACCGTCTATCTCTGTTTAAGTCTTTACGTCTACTTAGGCCATGTTATGAATTTTTCATGGATCTAGTCTAGGAAGATATATGATACAATATTACTAAATAATGAAGAGTAAAATAGCCCTCTGTGTTAGCTGAACCATATCTCATCCAGAGGCGTTAAAGTATACAGTTATAAAATATAAAATTATAAACCAGAATGTCACTAACTTTCTTTCATTTTCTTGCTTGCAGCTGGATGATTACCGATGTACTCGACGTACAGGCATCTTACTTCCCACAAGGAAATGTGATTAGTGAGTAAAAATGAGAAAAATTTAAACAATTACGGGTTTATTCTGTAAAAATAATTATTGTTATTTATATGAATAAGTTTATAGGCAAAAGGAGAGTATGGGTGAATCCAGAAATACATATAGAGTGTTAGTTGGGAGACCTGAGGGAAAAAGACCTTAGGGGAGGCAAAGACGTGTATGGGAGGATAGTATAAAAATGATTTCAGAGAAGTGGGATATGATGCTAGGGACTGGATTAATCTTGCTCAGAATAGGGAACGATAGTGGGTTCATGTGAGGCCGGCAATGAACCTGCGGGTGATGATCAACTAACTATATAAAGAAAGTACTTCTTACTGATAACCAGGGTCTACAGAGGTGACGGCATTTCTAAATCAAGACTAAGATGAAAAATTTGATTTAATAATTTTATTTTTTAAATATTTTAATTATTTCAGCTTTAGTGTTGTTATTCGTCGAAGGGAAAAAAGTCATCGAAAATATTATTGTACATTTGATAAGATTTCAAAAGAAAGAAATTCTGCATTTAAATTCTCTTAGTCACGTAAGAAGAGACTTCACTAAAATCTGCAAAAGTGTCAGAAAGATCATCGTCTATAAGCGAACCGTGGATCACAAAGTCTTGCAAACAAAGATTTCCAAGTGCAGGAATATGATATGAAGGAAAATTAAATGATTATTCATTTTTAGAATATAAAAAAGAATTCCAATATTCGTCAAGAATTAAGAATGCAACCAACTACGGGTAACTAAATTCTTCCAATAAGAATGTCATACTTTTAACATAATTATAACAGCTCATGTGTTTATGAAGCTATAGCAGTCATATTTTTCCCATGGTTACAGTTGAGCCGTTGAGAGCAGATGTAAGTCAGTTTTGACTTACATCACTTTTGCTCTGAATGGCTCATATAAACTAGGCTAATGATTCGGTCGTTATTATACAAATTTAAATGACATGAATATATATTTTGCCTGTAATTGTATATACGAAGAACAGAGAGATTGAGAGAGAGAGAGAGAGAGAGAAACAAAGAGAAAGTAGGAATTGTATTTTCTATATTATTTATTTGAGCCGTTCAGAGCAGAAGTGGTGTAAGTCAATTTTGACTTACACCACTTCTGCTCTGAACGGTTGTTGTTGACAAATAATCATGGGACATTACACCATTCCACAACTCGTAGATATCATTAAAATGTATTATAAATAAAAATTCATCCGTTCGCCAAGTGTTCCGTGCATTTTGTGAAGCGTAGATGTGTGCAAGATATCGGGCTATGATAAGGGTTTATTTTTGGCTCAATTGGAAGTTATGCGTCTCAGAAACGTCTCTTTTCAGCAAGATGGTGCCACGTGTTATACTGTTCACGAAACAGTTTACCCTTTTGAGGGAAAAGTTCAGAGGCTTTATCATTTCGCGTGGTGGTGATGTTAACTGGTACCCGAGATCATGTGATTTAACGCAGCTGGATTACTTCTTATGGGGTTATGTTAAATAACGGATTTATGCCAACAAGCCAGGAACATATATATTATATTATTTTAATGTACCGAAGTACATATGATATTTCCATGCAGATATTCTGCGTCATCATACGATGAAAGAGTAATGGAACGGAGAAAAATTCTCTCCGGCGCCGGGATTTGAACCCGGGTTTTCAGCTCTACATGCTAATGCTTTACCCACTAAGCCACATCGGATACCACCCCGGCGTCGAACAGAATCGTCTCAGATTTAAGCTCCAACTCTTGGGTTCCCTCTAGTGGCCGCCCTCTGCACTACGTCATAGATGTCTATGAACGCAGGACCGAAGTCCACACATGTGCTGAGGTGCACTCGTTATGAATGACTAGTTGGCCGGGATCCGACGGAATAAGCGCCGTCTTAAATCACGAAGTGATTTACGCATATCATATATATTATATTATTTTAATGTACCGAAGTACATATCTGCATGGAAATATCATATGTACTTCGGTACATTAAAATAATATACATGATATCCGTAAATCACTTCGTGATTTAAGACGGCGCTTATTCCGTCGGATCCCGGCCAATCAGTCACTCATAATAAGTGCACCTCAGCACATGTGTGGACTTCAGTCCTACGTTCATAGACATCTATGACGTAGTGCAGAGGGCGGCCACTAGAGGGAACCCAAGAGTTGGAACTTAAATCTGAGACGATTCTGTTTGACGCCGGGGTGGTATCCGGTGTGGCTTAGTGGTTAAAGCATCAGCACGTAGAGCTGAAAACCCGGGTTCAAATCCCGGCGCCGGAGAGAATTTTTCTCCGTTCCATTACTCTTTCATCGTAAGCCAGAAACAGTTTAGTGATCTAAGGAACAATATCACGTGCGTTATTCGTGAAATTGAGCCTGGTTTAATTTGTTATTGGAAATTGGAAGACCCTTATACGTGCAACCCAACGAATACGCGGTGGCCATTTAACTGATGTTCTGTTCCATACGTAGTGGCATTAAATGTGCTTCAAAATAATAGCAATTAAATAAATAAACATCTTTCGTTTATAGAGTTGATATCATTTTCAAAGTGAGACACTCTTATTGGAAGATCCTTTACTTCTTCTGGAATATTATAAAAATTTTAAAATTGACATTAAGGGTAGGTGGTACACCCTATCTCCGCAATGTTAACTTTGCTATCTTTATTTTGGATTTTCTCTAAAACTACCAATCCTAGGGCGATGAAATTTGGTACATTTATATATTGATGGTTTCTGTATTGATTGACATTTTTTTTTAATGGATCAGGGCACATACACATTATATTCTAACCTACCATGGTGTACCACATTCCCTTAAGGGAAATACATTGTTTGGCTTGTAACATAATATAGTTCTCTTCATTTCAGCCATAAACGCTGGAATTCTGCAATTTCCTTTCTTTGGACATGGCCTGGAGTAAGTATATAGTGTTATACTTGTATGTAAATTGTATAACGTAGGCAATATGAAACAAAACAATACCACGCATCAACTAGTGCAAGATCCTCAAACCTCAACCACAACCCTCAACAATGAGATGAACAACATTTTCCATGCCGCTACGTGGCATCTTTAATATAGGCTTATAAAGGACGGTACTAGCATTCATGGAGTCAAGAACATTTCATATCATATTGTACGTTTCTTGTGTAGGTAAGTCCAGCTGTAGAAAATTGTACAATATTATAAGAAGGTATAGCGAAGTTTTGTTCACCCTGCGCACTTGGAAGTTAATTATTCGTTCATTCCATGTATATTTATTTTAAATCTATTTTTTACATAATATGCGTTTTTACATAAGGAAATTTTATCAGGATGCTGTGAAATCACACGATCAAAATATCGCATTTATTTCAATATAGATTTTATTATGTTTCAGGGCGCTCAACTACGGTGCTATAGGATCGATTCTTGGCCATGAACTTACTCACGGCTTCGATAATGTTGGTAAAGGAAATAACAATTAATTTATGATTTATGATTGATTTATACAGATACATATTTTTATTTCCATTGACGGAGAGACTGCAAATATCTTAGTGGACAGTTCTTAACATACTATCAGAGTTTAGTATATATAGTCACGAAGCTCAATACCTAGTAAATATGCATCCATAGATAGTTGCTAACCACTAGGATCGCTATTATCGCCTCATCACAGACAATGCGAAATAGTGCCTGCACAGTCTATTGTTCTTAGTACCCTCACAACTCAAGCTTCGTGACTGTATATACTACACTGTGATACTATCTTAATTAGCAGACGATTAATATGAAATATGCAGCTATCCTGAGCTTTCCCCTTTCAGTTTTCTGTCAGAAGTCTTCTCCATGTTTTACTCCCATCCCTCTCAAGTCCAGTTCCAAAGTCAAACCATATTTTTCTTGGCCTCCCTTTCTCTGCTCATTAATTCCACAACTTTTTTTTCGGGTTTGATTAATCGACTCTCAACCGTCAAACTTGACGAAAATTTATTTTTTGATGAGTATATTCTTCCTCTGATGATTTTTAAAACTTCCACAATTTTCATCCCATTTATAAACGCTAGCGATGATCTTCAGGAAGTGGTTTCTTTATCAACGTACATAGCTGATAATTCTCATTTGATTTGCAGCCATAACTCGATTCAATATTCGTACATGGCCTTCTCTAAATATCGATTATTGAACATGCATGAGGCAATGTGCGTCCTGAATTTGCTTCGGAAGCAACATCCAGCGATCTGCATCGCGTCCAACGATCTACGTTGGCGATCATCGCTGTAAAGAAACCGTGCGCATTCATTTTAACTGCTAGCAACTCCAGGCGACAAAATAGCAGCTTTAGGCATAAGCTTGGAAAGTGACTAAATTGCTTAAAGCCTTATCTTATGAGGTAAAAGCCGTTAATAAATTTAATGAAGCTGACCATGTGCCTAGGGTTCTATTTTGTTTATGGAGTTCGGGATAGTCATATCGATCCCACAGTTATATTTTATTTTTCATTTGACTGCTCCAACACTTATTATATGGTAAAACAATACATTGCATCTGTAATGTAATGTATAAGTCGAGAGAATTGATTGCCGAAGTCGCCGCTAAGTGGGCTGTTACTTGCCCATATCAATTTTCGAACGTCGCCGTACTAAGCGAAACCTGTTTCCAGACGTACACTCGTTACAATTAAGTATTTGCATGAGTAGCTGAAAACTTATTTATATATACGTTTTCTGTTATAAAAATATTATTATTAATTTTTAATTCTCACTGGAGATAGGTTGATTTTAAATAATTGATTAAATGGCGATCTTACTCGTGTTAATTATGTAAGCATGTGCGGCTTACAGCTGTTTCGGTGCTATTCGACATCATCCTCAGAGCCTACTAGATCTCGGCGCTATCTCAACTTCGCTGCCTGTGTGGGTGCGTTCTTGTGATGAAGAGTTGTGTGAAATGGTGTGTGTGTTCTGAAAATGATCTGTGTGTTCAGTATTTGATTAGGGTGTGTTTTAGTATGTCTGTATATTTCATATTGTTCTAATGTGTTGAGTTTTTTTGTTTTTGGGTTGTATGTGTAGTATTTCCATGTCTGTATTTATGTTATTGTATGTGTGGTTAGTCTGAAAGACTAGATTTGCATAATATATAAGTCACTGTGTACGTTAACAGAAAACCACAATTCCACCTGAAAGACTAGATTTGCATAACATATACGTCACTGTGTAGGTTAACAGAAAACCACAATTCCAAGTCACACAGAGTTTGTGTGCACTCGATGTGGGTCTCTGGCGTTTCGTAAGCCCACGCAAGTTGTGTGGATATAAAGGGAAAAGTTGAGACGGTGTCGGGTGGAGTTCCCGGGTAGCTCAGTTGGCAGAGCGCTGGTACGTTCAACCAGAGATCACGGGATCGATACCCGGCCCCGGAACAATTTTTTCCTTGAATTTATTCAAATCTGCTTTACAGGGAGCTTTACCTGAAAGACTAGATTTGCATAATATATACGTCACTGTGTACGTTAACAGAAAACCACAATTCCAAGTCACACAGAGATTGTGTGCACTCGATGTGGGTCTCTGGCGTTTCGTCAGCCCACGCGAGTTGTGTGGATATAAAGGGAAAAGTTGAGACGGTGTCGGGTGGAGTTCCCGGGTAGCTCAGTTGGTAGAGCGCTGGTACGTTCAACCAGAGGTCACGGGATCGATACCCGGGCCCGGAACAATTTTTCCCTTGAAATTATTCAAATCTGCTTTACAGGGAGCTTCACCTGAAAGACTGGATTTGCAGCATTAGTTATGTACGAAAGATTCAACATGGATTATCAAGACAACTCTACAAGCCAACTAGTACACAAATACAAGTCAGCGCGTATCAAGACTATCAAAGCCTCACTCAACAACACATAACTAATGCTAACCACACATACAATAACATACATACATGGAAATCCTACGCATACAACTCAAAAACCAAAAACTCAACACACTAGAACAATATGAAATATACAGACACACTAAAACACACCCCAATCAAATTCTCAACACACAGATCAATTTCAGAACACATACACTATTTGATACAACTCTTCATCACACGAACGCCCCCACACAACAGGCAGCGAAGTTGAGATATCACCGAGATCTAGTAGGCTCTGAGGATGGTATCGAATAGCACCGAAACAGCTGTAAGCCGCACATGCTTACATAATTAACACGAGTAAGATCGTCATTTAATAAATTATTTATATTCAAGTGTTAAAAGTAGTGTACGAAAGATTCAACAAGGTTGATTTTGATTCCCGTCACATTTCCTGTGATTTACACTAAACAAAGGTTCTACGCAGCAAGTCTTCCCCACGCACTTAATTTCTCAATCGTTCTCATTTCATCATTATTGCAATATTATCTAGTCTTATTAATAGTCTTCGTAGTTTAACAGGCGCGTTAAGTAACACGTCCCTTTCTTGTTGCAGGTAAGGAATTTGGCAGTCTTGGAGAAAGAGAGTCTTGGTGGAACAATGAAACATACAGAGCGTATGAGGAAAGGGCACAGTGCTTCGTGAGGCAATACAGCACCTACAACGTCTCCGGTAACCAGGTATGGGATATATTTTGAAGACTTTTACTACTTGTTATAGGACACACATTCTATCCAGCTTCGAATGTTCTACATCCTGCGTACTGCAATAAGGATCAAAATGAAATAGCTACAGTAGAATACAATTTAACACGAACACCTCACATAAGTATGCTCGTACTGAATGAATAAAAACTGACTTCACAATAAAAGTAGCAGAAGCACAACAATGGACAAAAATCGTTTATTTTTAGTATTAGCTTTAGTAGTATTTATTTATTTGTTTGTTTATTTGTTTGTTTATTTATTTATTTTATTTTATTTATTTTATTTTATTTTATTTATTTATTTAATTTATTTAATTTTATTTAATTAATTTAATTT
>NC_091121.1:192140181-192170181 GCF_040183065.1 Periplaneta americana
TACGACACACGAGCGGTAGGCCTATGTTTGTTTTCATGTTCTCGGAAATTAAAAAAGCTCAACTACGTTTCGCTTTTTCAATCTTTTCCTCGACCATGAAAACGTCAACATACCGCTCTTGTAACGTATATTACTATTCTATTCTATTAAAATTATAGCATGTTAACCTATTGTATCCTATAGGATACTTTGCGAATTTAAGGGTTAACAGATCCCCAGACATCCGCGGGGCACACTTTGGGAACCACTGCTCTAATATATTCATAGAATTCAAATGACTAATTGGGATTATCTACAGGTTGATGGAAACCTGACACTTCCGGAGAATATTGCAGACAACGGAGGTATGCGGGAAACGTACAGGGCTTACCAGAGGTACAAGCAACGCCGCGGTCCTGAATCGGCGTTGGCAGGGATGGAAGAATTCACACATGAACAACTTCTGTTCCTTGCTTTTGCTAACGTAAGTAGGCCCACTTTTTTCCAGTAAAACTATATTACGTACTCTGAACTAATTATAGGCAAACATAAAAACCATATTGGATCCGATAAGCCGTACAAATATCAAAGTTTTATTATTAAAGCCGTCAAACTTAACAAACCACATAGTGGTAAACACAAATATACTAGTACATTATGCAACGAGCCTATAATGATAGTAATTAAGACGCGAGTACGTTTGTTTATGAAACGAGCGCAAGCGAGTTTCATAATTTTCATACGAGCGTCTTAATTACCATTATAGGCGAGTTTCATACGACTTTTTATGCTCGACCATATTTCTAACTTGAAATTATTTAGAAGTATTCATTTTATTTGTATCTAACTGAAGAGCGGAACTGACCTTGTGCAATACCTCGTAAATTGTGAGATGTGCGCAGACGCGAAAGTATTGATTTTTTTCCCCAGGAACAGATCTCCACATTGACCTTGATAGCCTATAACCTACAGAGTAAACTAAATACTAACCTTGATATAACCTGGAAATTGATTTAGAATTGAAAAACGAGATGACAAATTGAATTTATTTGAATATTATTTACAATTAACGCTAATTATTATAGTAACAGAACATAACTTTCTGCGACAGTATTGGATTTCCAGCCTCCGTGACGTTTCCCTCGTCTTTCGATTGCATATCCGAGAATAATCGAAAACCTGAACTTTAATGACATGTACTTTAATGACATGCATTAAAGGACTGCTACCACGTGTATAATTACTACATTTCGGCATGGTCGAGCATAAAATTATTTACATGTTGGATGGACGTTTTCGGTTTAAAGAACCATCATCAGATCTCTCGTAGACACTACAAACAACTTATGTTATAATGTTAAGAAACAGTGAGACATAGGTTTTAAATAGGCCTATGACGTATGATTGAATAATTTGATCGATTATAACGATGCATATGGATAGTAATTATATATATATATATATATATATATATATATATATATATATATATATATATATATATAAAATTGTTAACAAATGATTAATCGATCAAATACATAAATTAAAACTGTATAAAAGGTGACAATAAGACCAAATACATATGATTAAAATATGTACAACAGAAGCAATGTGAAGGTTGCATTTACAGGATGTCAAGTCGATGTGTTAGTACAAATTGATGAATGGAAGTAGATATACAGCTTCATATGTAGATAAAGAGGACGTAACGTTCGAAACATGTGAGGTCTTCTATTCTGAAAATAATGCGTAGGAATTTTACAGCGTTAGGAAATTAATTATGACAATTAATAAATTTTGAAAATCAAATAACGTAAAAAATCGCAATAAGGGGAACACACAAATTAAGTAGGCCCTATATATTTACGAAAATGGAGAGAAGTATGTGTCCGGTATTGTAGAGGAACCACCGACAAATGTTGATGAACGTTACGTTAATAGAAATAGATATACAGTTCATATGAAGATAAAGAGGACGTAACGTTCGGGGCATGTGAGGCCTTGTATTCCGAAAAATAACAAGTAGAATTTTTTTTCCTGTAATAGGAAGATTAATTTTTAAGAATTAATAAATTTTGAAAATCAAGTAATGTAAGAAATTGCAAAAGGGGAAAACACAAATGAATTAAATACCGGTATTTACATCCGATATTGTGAAAGGACCATCGACAAATCTTGGCGAACGTTACGTTTGAAGTATGACTAAGTAACATCAAATTGAAAGATAGAAGGGGAAGAAAGCGTATTGGTGTGCCGGGAGTCAAGTGTGTGAGGAGAATTTATATTATAAAGTGGACTATGTACGTTTTGTATTTGCTCATTTAAAAGAGATAACCCATTACTTAATGCCTGAGAAATGTAAAATTCTTAAGCAATATGTATGCGTGGATTGTCATTCATAGGGTGAATGGCCCGTAATGTATAATTTATGTTGGTCAATTCGTGGCAAATTTTGACTTTCGCCTATTATATTTGAAATCAGCAACGTGTTCATTAAACCGGGTTATGTAGTTCCTGCGAGTTTGACCAACGTATTTACTAGGACAATTATATGTTAACATACAAAACTTGTCTTCCTAATCTTTTTAATATTTGGTTTTCATTTTCATCATTAAAGTTATATTTGATTACATAAACAAAAACTAAATAATATGGATTCTCAGACCGGCTTCCGAAAAACAAGATGAACATTTTAAAAAACTATTTTGGTACGTACTTTTGCTCTCGATAGATGATTGGAGTAGCCTGACTTCCATGCGATGGAGTTATACCGTTTGTCCACATAGCACATAGGTTGATACACATCATGCTTTGGAAATAAAAAATCTGGAAGAGAAATTCTCTGTAGTAATGTCACGTGAGGTCTGAGATTTCCCGATAAATCGTATATTTACGAATACTTAACCTATTCAGACATTGTGAAGTTGAAATAGATGAATATCGATTACTGTAATAAAGAAATTGGATGTTAATGCGAACTAAAGGTTTAACAATGTTAATTACATGTACTGCACTTTTCTCTTATTATTATAAGAGAAATACATTGGCATTATCTTCTGAAATCATAATTTAATTTAAACATTTTATAATATAATTGCAAGTAACCTGGTCAATACATTAATTGAATGAATTGCTGAAAACGCAGTTACCAAATCTGAATGAAGGAGTGTAATTTTCTTCAGATAGCCTACAATGGACATGGAATTAGAATATGAAGATGTAGATGTGGATGTAAGATTTCGCACTTTATTTGGTATATTTCATCGTTACATTATACACTACACCGAGAATCATGAACTATGTACGAGTAATATGTGTGGAAACAGCTAGCAATGCTTATGTATTCACACTACAGCAAGACATATTATGTTGCTACACCATCTCTGTACAGGTAATTAAAACACACAAATTTTATTACGCCATACGGAAGGCAGTTTGATCAAAGACCTTGTATGTAATACTATACAAGACCTTTGGGTTTGATATGCGCTGATGTTACATAAATTTGAACATCTGACTTTCTATTAATTGTTTAATTTTATTCACGTAATACAAATTTGATAGGCTAAATTAGGTTAGGTTACCTGTGAGAGCGGGGCCAATGTTAACTGTGCCTTATTTCGACCGTTACTCCGTGCTACAGGAAATCATTTTCCATAGCTCGACAAACGCATTCTCGCTGTAGTGTGTAAAGGAACTGAAGCTGCATCTACACAGTTCAATTTTCTTCACAGAGCGGATGCAATCCGGGAAGAATATTGAAAGAACAAAGTTTAAAAGGTACGTTCAATTAAGATGCATGGAGATTTTGTGTCTACATGGTGCGCCGTTTTGAACGTCGTCTTCACTACGTAAATACGAGTATATTAATTAATATTAAATGTCGATATTGCATTCATTGTTTTAATGCGTAAAGTTGAAAGAAAAGTTTAACCGTGTAGTTGCATATTAATGGATTCATGCTGATCGATTTACGTGGAAAAAGTTGGCGAACTGACTAAACAAAAGAACGATCATGCGATAAATTGATAGCGATAAATCTAGCTGTAAAAAATTTTCGCGGTGTCTGACTGTGATTGGTTGGAATTCAAAATTTCATTACACTTCATTGGTCGAAAATGGAATGACGTCATATAAACGAAATAGTCGTCATAATTTTTCGTATCGCTAAACTGGGACTCCATGACGTACGCAGCCAATAGAGGTAAAAATATGTTTTCGTTGTAGATGTGGTGCCTGGCAGAAGGGAAGGACTACGGACCGGTGGCCGTCCAAGACGAGCACAGCCCTGAAAAGTTTAGAGTCAGGGGTACGTTGTCCAACTTTCCGGAATTCGCCAAAACGTGGAACTGCCCTGCAAGCTCATCGTTCAATTTACATGACCGGTGTTTACTTTGGTAATATGTTGTGGATGTACCGCCGTCGTTCAGTGGGACCAAAAAGTGATTTTACATCAGACTGGACTTATCGTTAATAACAGGATTAACATCGCAGAGGTGGTACAATGACTAAGAATTCGGTGAAAACAGATATTATATTGTGAAACACCATTTATTTAAAATAATAATAATAATAATAATAATAATAATAATAATAATAATAATAATAATAATAATAATAAAAGAAGGCGCGTTATATTAGCCTATATTATTATTTATATTTGAAAAAAATATTAAGTTGTATTAATTTAAGTTAAGAAAGCGTAAACCCAGAAGAAATTTGATTTTACAGAAATGTGAAACGATTTTAGGTAGCTTAATTAAAAATTAAAAATCATGCATCCACTGAAATAAGATCATAACTAATGATCGTCATTTTCTACAGTTTTTAGGCTTTTCAGCCCGTACCGGCGAAATCATAAGTGGAGTCAATCTTTTACGGTGTAGGCCAATATCTCCTGTTCCTTTCGGATTATATAGAAAGGTCTTCTTTGATATTCTTTCGCTATTCATTCTCATTAAATGATCTGTCCATTTATTTTTGTGTGCTTCGATTTTATATTCAATCTTATATATATTTAATTCTTCTTACTTATTTACTTACTTACTTACTGGCTTGCTTTTAAGGAACCCGAAAGTTCATTGCCTCCCTCACATAAGCCCGCCATTGGTCCCTATCCTGAGCAAGATTAATCCAGTCTCTATCATCATATCCTACCTCCCTCAAATCCATTTTAATATTATATTCCCATCTACGTCTCGGCCTGCCCAAAGGTCTTTTTCCGTCCGGCCTCCCAACTAACACACTATATGTATTTCTGGATTCGCATTTATGTATTCTGTATGTATTATTTATTCATTTACTCATTTATTCATTCATGTATTTTTATTTTTTTATTTAATTATTCACTTTCTTATTTATTTATTTATTTACTTACTTATTCATTTACTTACTTATTCATTTACTTATTTATTTATTTACTTATTTATTTATTTACTTATTTATTTGCTTATTCGTTTACTCACGATTCACTCACTGATTCATTCACACACTTACTCATTTATTTAGTGATTTATGCACATATACTGCACATCAAACCTAAGCAGTAACACCTTTAAAGTGTTCTTATGTCGTTATTCATCGAAAAAATTTCTTGCTACATGGTAGATAAAGGTGTACACGAAATTGCTGAATTCTGGGTAGCAAGTGTTTCAGTTTTAATATTTTAATCGTTTGCAGTTCTTGGTTGGATAAATAGGCCTTGTTGTTTGTATGTATGTAGATATCTTTAAATTTCACACTGAATTGACATTATTATTATTATTATTATTATTATTATTATTATTATTATTATTATTATTATTATTACCACCAGGTATTGAATAGATGAGATGGTATGAATTTAAGGAAACTAAAATTCTGATTTCGACTCCATACATGCCATAGACATTGTTTCCGTCCATAATGAAACGCACAATCAATTAATGTATTAATTTCACCCCCACTCTGTTTAAATTTGAAACATAGGAAGTGGAAAACTATGCAACCAAGAAAAGTATAATTAAATGGTGAGTGATTTAAAAGGAATATTTTTATGTACTGGTTTTATGTGAGTTTATATTATTGTGAAAGGTGAAGCAACCTACAAACCAAAGTGTACTTACCTCTGGTGAACTCTGCGTAATAAAGAAATTAAGTTTCTTACAGAAGTAGCTCTGCTGCCTGTTAATTTCCTTAGAGTGTAATATTATGAAAGAGACTGTTAATGCAATGCGGTCGCGTCACCTTGATCAGAAGAACGCGGGCTGGAGCAAGCTGTAGAGCTCGAGGTAAAATGCGGCATTTTAGATCCATAATCTCCGGCGTATTGCACTCATTTAACTTTCATTAATTAATGGCATCCACACAATCAACGTTTTATTTCACTAACCTGTGTTACTGTAGATGCTGAAACTGGTGACCATTAGCATTCAGACATTCCCTACATCAGGGATGAGACGATATTAGCTCCCAATCACGGTAGAAGAGCTCGGCCTTGATCACGAGCGCATAGAGCATCCACTGTAACGTAGGCAACAGGGATGTACATGCACATGCAGCGAATAAAGGCAACAATTATTACAATAACTTGCGTTACTAAATTTCTGGCTATGTAATAGGGCTAATTATTCAGTTATTTAATTTACATGTACATATATAAACAAATCGCAAAGGGAAGAGTTTTTTAGGTACAAAAAGAGAAGTAGGAAAAGTTAATTGTATGTAAACCATTTTATTGTTAAAAGCAATTATTTATTATGTAAATACTTCACTTCATTGGTTAGGAGAAACTAATAGGGTCTACTTTCTCGACGTGTGTGATATCTAAGTACTTTTGAGTATTTGTTGAAAAAATAATAACGGCAATATTGATTGAAATAGAGTATATTGATTGTGTAATTGTGAAAATGTAGCCCTTATTCTCCAGTCGTGATTATGTAACGAGTTTTCTTACAGTGATTTGTGAGATGCACGTAACACGAAAATAAATTGATTAAATTAAGATATTGAGAGCCATCGTAATTTTTGGGGTCAATCATTTAAGGGGATATGTATGACTTTTAAAACTTCCACAATTTCGGCCAAAATTTGTGACATTTAAACTATATAAACAGATCTGTAATAATATCATCTGTACAAAATTTGGTGCGATTAAGTCTAATAGTTTAGAAATTATATTTTTAAGTATATTTTATATTGACGTTACTAAAAAAACTCCTTGCATCAAAGTTTTCAAAATGTTTAGTTCATATTTGCTCAAAATCCTGAAAATAGTTATTGGAATAAAAGTGAATTAGCTTTTTGAATTTAGTAATAGTATAAGTTAAAGTGCAATCAAAGATAAAATATTATTTCTAAATTAAAGAAACACGTAGTCTAATAAAAGTAAATATCCAGAAACAAGCAACAAATAAAACATCAGCAATGCATTTAAAATAAAGAAATAAAAGGAATCTAGATACAATCTACTGACCCAAATGTAAATTAATTTACCTTCGATGTCAATTCCGAAATGAATTTATTTCTCTCTTCTCCTGAATAATGCCTATATTTTTTTTTCATGTTGCGTCTCATAATGCCGTTTTATGTTGCTTTTTTTGCAAATGATATTTTTTTTTTTTACACAACAAACACTGGACTTCTTCACCATGTTCGAAGCATAAACATTGTATCTTCCACTCTTCCTTGAAAGCTTTAAGCACTTCCGTTCCGTCATGATGCGCTGTGTTCTAAGATCTGTACATCCTTTAGCAATGTTTACAGGTAAAAGAGCTCCGCGCGCGCGCAGCGGGCATAAAATAGCTCTCGCTCGCAATTATTGGTCCTCATCGCAAGACTGCTCTACATTCACTGGACTTTCGTTGTCATGAGACCGTAATTCTTGGACTACAGTAACTCTGTAAGGTTTCAATTTTAAAAGTGTAGTAGCTGTATGGCAGCGATGATGTCAAGGCCAAGAGCACGTGGACGGTTCTGTTTGCGATCAAGCGCTCACTGGTGGCAATGCAGGCAGCAAGAGAGAATAAGAAGGGGTTAGCAAAGTGAAGTCTATTGGCCTGTCATTGCAAGATGAATTGAACTGTTTTTAAATAATAGATAATGTGTTACATTCATACAAGACAACAAGAAATCATAACATGTTTTGTAGAGTGTACCTCTCTAATAAATGCAAAGAATTATAAACTAGTAGGCTACAATAAATAATAAGCATAGCTTCTCCTTAACTTACATATTTTCAGATAATAGCTAGAATATGATTATTTTTATATAATTATCTAATAATCCAACTAGTATAAAAACACTGTTTTCCTGTTTTAAACTTACCAATACAAAAGTGAAAGAAATTACAGGACATTGTGCATACGGAAAAATGAAATAATAGGATTGCAACAAATAATAAACATACTTTATTTTTTATTTTAGAGGTTTTAGTAATGACGCCTATCTAATTAAATGCTATGTAACTGTTACACACTTATAATGTACTTATTATATGAACAGCACATTTCTAGAAACAAATTTAAATTCCTGACTTCTTGTCTAATACAGAAGTGTTTCTTCTTGTTTTACCCGACACCAACCTTCTTATGTCCGGCGAAATTATGTTTCCTGCAGCCTGACGTAGCATAGCACGCATATTATCTTAGATAATCTTGGCATTAGTCTTGGTTTTGTGAGGTTCACAAGTGAGGAGAATTGCTCACGTACGTGCTTAGTGCCGAATATAGAAATAATTTGCGCCGGAAAACTTCCAACTTGACTCTGTTCACGCATTGCAAAAAATCTAGAGAGAACTTTTCCTCGGCTTAACCACAGGACATCACAATGGTAAGGACCATTGTCAAACTGAAAATCTATAGACGACATATGAGGGGTCTAGAATCAAAACCCGCCAAGTCCTTCGAAGAAAAAAAATGAGATAAAGTTATTTTTCTGTGTATCTTCGCATGGGCAATCCGATGCTGGCATTATTTTTCTGCAATATCCGCTGGATTCCTCTGAAAATGCTGGACAAAAGTTAGGGTTAGTTTCAATATCCGCTAGATCCAATTGAATTTCGGCCATTGTTAGTTTCAAAAACCTCCAAGTCCCTTTCTGCCAATCAGGTTATGGGACTGCTTTACCCAGCATTCCTCAGCTGTGCGATGTTGATTTATTATTTGTGTCGTTAAGCTCTTGTTAAACCTTGTTAAGTTTAATTTCTACTCTAATAATATTCAGTGAAATGGTGGATAGAGCGAGTAGTGAGTTACAAAAATGTTCTTACCAATTAATAATTAATTACATAATTTTGTCGGTACTCCTCTTGTGCCCTCCTGCTATACCAGCTTGTAATCATGCTGTTGGCAGTAAATGGAAATCCAACAGTTTAAGTTTGTTGGACATAAAGAAGCTCCATTCCGTTCCAGACATAATTTTAAGATTTCCTGCTACTTTAAGTTCAGTCCCTGTAAAAGATTTATTTTAAGACGATCTGCATTGAAAGAACAGATAACAGTGCAAGATGAGTTTAACTATAGAACTGACACCGTTGTTGCAAAGGTAGTAACAAGAAAAAACAATAGAATTGAACGTGAAGAATAAGAAGACGAAGAAGAAACTGTTAATCTGGAGGAAGAGGAATATGACAATATTGTGTAAAATTTGTATGAACTTAAAAAGTGCAACATATATTCAAATTTATACTGCTACTATGTTTAAAGCATGTGCATAATCATACTTCATGTCTGGGTTTTATTTCCTACATAATTTGTAGGTTTAAGTTAAAATGTTTTCCTTTTTGACTCATTTTTATGCTTAGAAATAATTCTCTTATTTTCAAAAGCCTCCAAATACACTTTTCAGTTTCAAAATCAGTTAGGTGCTAATTTAACCTCACGAATTTGTTAGTTTCAATGAAGGGGTAATCCTGTAATTTGTTTGAACGTATTTAATGATAATAAAATACTTGATAAAAGCATTGTTTATATCCCAAGAATGTTTATTTATACGGAAACAGTTTTTTCCATTTTCCCACAAATTTTGTTTTATGGACGTGGAGGGTTTTGATTCTAGACGCCTCATATCTTCACAATTTTTTAGACAGAATTCATAACGAGTCTACGCTATTAGCATCCATACTTTTGTAATTTATTCTGTAAGCTTAAATGCAATGCAGCGAGGAAGAACCTCTACAGTACATCTAAAGTAGCTTAATATCAAAGACGGACATCTGACCTCAATCGAAATTTAGATAGCTGTGGTTTTTATACAATTTTTCATGCTCTTTCCAGTTATAGTGAAAACATTTGCAATTTCTAACACTATAGTGCGGTTTTCGGCGTAATAGATCGACTATTGATCAGATTTTTTGTATTCGACAGATAATGGAGAAAAATGGGAGTATAAGGGTACAGTACATCAGTTATTCATAGATTTCAAAAAGGCTTATGACTCGGTTAAGAGGGAAGTATTATATGATATTCTTATTGAATTTGGTATTCCCAAGAAACTAGTTCGATTAATTAAAATGTGTCTCAGTGAAACACACAGCAGAGTCCGTATAGGTCAGTTTCTATCTGATGCTTTTCCAATTCACTGCGGGCTAAAGCAGGGAGATGCACTATCACCTTTACTTTTTAACTTCGCTCTAGAATATGCCATTAGGAAAGTTCAGGATAACAGGCAAGGTTTGGAATTGAACGGGTTACATCAGCTTCTTGTCTATGCGGATGACGTGAATATGTTAGGAGAAAATACACAAACGATTAGGGAAAACACGGAAATTTTACTTGAAGCAAGTAAAGCGATCGGTTTGGAAGTAAATCCCGAAAAGACAAAGTATATGATTATGTCTCGTGACCAGAATATAGTACGAAATGGAAATATAAAAATTGGAGATTTATCCTTCGAAGAGGTGGAAAAATTCAAATATCTTGGAGCAACAGTAACAAATATAAATGACACTCGGGAGGAAATTAAACGCAGAATAAATATGGGAAATGCGTGTTATTATTCGGTTGAGAAGCTCTTATCATCCAGTCTGCTGTCCAAAAATCTGAAAGTTAGAATTTATAAAACAGTTATATTACCGGTTGTTCTGTATGGTTGTGAAACTTGGACTCTCACTCTGAGAGAGGAACATAGGTTCAGGGTGTTTGAGAATAAGGTGCTAAGGAAAATATTTGGGGCTAAGCGGGATGAAGTTACAGGAGAATGGAGAAAGTTACACAACACAGAACTGCACGCATTGTATTCTTCACCTGACATAATTAGGAACATAAAATCGAGACGTTTGAGATGGGCAGGGCATGTAGCACGTATGGGCGAATCCAGGAATGCATATAGAGTGTTAGTTGGGAGACCGGAGGAAAAAAGACCTTTAGGGAGGCCGAGACGTAGATGGGAGGATAATATTAAAATGGATTTGAGGGAGGTGGGGTATGATGATAGAGACTGGATTAATCTTGCACAGGATAGGGGCCGCTGGCGGGCTTATGTGAGGGCGGCAATGAACCTTCGGGTTCCTTAAAAGCCATTTGTAAGTAAGTAAGTAAGTATATTTATAAAATAAATTATGTTAAATATTACAAGGAACACTGTGAATTAAAAAATTGCCTCTAGATCAAAACTATGGAGATGACAGATGTCCGTCTTTGATATTAAGCTACTCATATATTTATTACTATTTAATGTCAATAAAACACATTATGTACATCAATTAATAATATCAGGCGTTTCACATTGCTCCACTTCGTAACTAAATGCTTCCCATATATCAGACAAAGAACATTTTCGTCTCTTTCACTTATAAGAAGTCAGGAGTCCAGTCAGCCTAAAACTTACTGAACGACTTCTTCATCAATGTGTAATGTACAACCCTTGTGTTCACCAGTGACTTGTATAGGGCAGACTAACTAACTTAATACCCTAAGGGTGAAACCTAACAATTTTTCCCCCATTACTACATATGCTAGTGGATTATGGTGATTTTCTAGTTTGATGATTGAATTTTCTTTTGCCAACTTCGTTTCGAATTTCGGTACTGACAAATACTACAACTGGTAGTGTTTTTGTAACTGTTATGTTGGTATTACAGTCGTAGCCGTGGTAAGCGTCTTCGGTACTGGCGTTCTTGAAAACTAAATACTACTATATTCTGAGTCGGTTGCTGGAAGATAGTGAAATTCGAACTTATTAATAATTAATTAATATTAGTATTAATATTAATACATAATAGTTATTTTATGTGTTGTGGTTATAATTCAAGAATAGTCAGATAAGTACAAATAGATGTAATATACTTGGATATGATAATGCACGTGGGTAATTGATAAAAATACCATTTCACATGTTAATGAATTTCTTTCGTGTTTAGATTTTTATTACAATGTCAAAGAGAGGAAATAGCGTGGCAGTGACTCCTCCAAGGAAGAAAATGTGTGCCATTCAGAGTACAGAGTCATTCAGTACATAGGATCGTGATTTTACTACATGTGATATCTGGTAACAGTTGGCAACACTGACAAGACAGTGCTCTGAACAGCGCATGAGGGCGATGAGGCACGCTTGCGCTCTCGTTGACATCACTGCTGTATGGCCTGAAGTTTTTGATACGTCTACTTCTTGTGCAACACGACGTAAAGATTTATTAGGAGAACGTTCAAGTGATGCAACATTATCATCAAGTTTTGCTTATGTTAGAACCCTTCGTTTTGGCCTACGAATTTCAGAGTTCAACGATCCCGTTTCTCTTAATATAATGACAAGGTTTCGAACTGTACCTCTATTTGGAGGTCGAATGTCGGGGAATTTATCTACAAAATGCCTACACATTGGTCGAAATGAATCTGTAAGTTTCGTACATAAATATTCGCTATTGTACAGTAAACTTTTCAGCCGGCATTTCAATCATCTATACAACAAATTTAATGCACAGCACACACACTTCAAACGTATTTTAAAGAAGTACACAAGCAAACACGTCTTCTATCACTAACATCTCAGATTATACTAAAGTGTGACAACGACCGGTAACATACAGGCCCGTCCAGCCTTGAAGCATGAAGCAATCAGCGGTTGGGACTTTTCCTCGTTTTCGGATCAAACGTGACGCGTCCGCACTATATATTCTGTATATCGTATTTCGTTTCGCGAAACTTAAGATATTGAATGAAATTTCTTCTCGATATGCTGAATTCCGTAAGAAAAATTCCATAGTCTTCAAATATTCCGTAATTTTATTGTCCCCTTCTTCAGCCTTCCTATAGAAATAATTAACTTCTTTACCCTCCATTTTGACGCAAGCTGACCTTATCTTGTAGGTACGTTCGTCATTGAGTCGTCTTTTGTTTTGTGTTGTCAATTTGTCAGTTTGTCGCACCTCTCGTTAGTTTTCACATTCGCCTCTTTGGTCTTTTGCCCGTTTAATGTCTTAGTGCATGCAGACCAAACTATCTATCGGTAAAGGTAAGATGTGGGCATAAAAATGTTATACTTTGCTATGTACAGTAATTTCCAAAGATTATAATACTAAATCAAAATAAGCAAGGTTAATACTGTAAGACGAATCAGAAATTAAGTCAGAATCGAATATAAATGATAGGATTTTCACTTTTCCTTCCTTTCTTCCTTTTATCCTTCTTTCCTTCCTTCCTTTACTCCTTTCTTTCTTTCTTCTTTCCTCCCTTTTTTCTTACTTTTCTTTCTTTATTCCTTTCTTCCTTCCTTTCATGTTTTTTCTCCATTTATTCCTTTCTGTCTTTTCTTTCCTTTCTTGCTTCCTTTCATCCTTTCTTCCTTCATTTTTCTTTCTTTCTTTCTTTCTTCCTTCCTTTCTACCTTCCTTTCTTCCTACCTTCCTTTATTTCTCTTTCTCCCTTTCTTTCTTCCTTTCTTCCTTGCTTTCTTTCTTTCTTTCTTCCTACCTACCTTTCATTTTTCCTTTCTTACTCGCTTTCTCCCTTTCTTTCTTTCTTTCTTTCTACCTACCTTTCTTTCTTCCTTTCTTTCTTTATTGCTTCCTTTCTTTCTTCTTTTCTACCTTCCTTTCTTTCTTTCTTTCTTCCTACCTTTCTTTCTTTCTCTTTCTCCCTTTCTTTCTTCCTTTCTTCCTTGCTTTCTTTCTCCCTTTCTTCCTACCTACCTTTCATTTTTCCTTTCTTCCTTGCTTTCTTTCTTTCTTTCTACCTACCTTTCTTTCTTCCTTTCTTTATTGCTTCCTTTCTTTCTTCTTTTCTACCTTTCTTTCTTTCTTTATTTATTTCTTTCTTTCTACATTCCTTTCTTTCTTTCTTCCTTCCTTTCTTTCTTTCTTTCTTTCTTACCTTCCTTTATTTATTGCTTCCTTTCTTCCTTCCATCCTTCCTTTCTTTTTCCTTTCTTCTTTCCATCCTTCCTTTCTTTTTCCTTTCTTCTTTTTCTTTCTTTATTACTTTATTTCTGTATTTTTCTTTCTATCTTTCTTTCCTCGTTTATGTATTTCTTTCTTTATGTATTTATTTATTCATTTATTTCTATTTATCTCCTTTTTCTCTCCCTCTTTCTTCTTTCTTTCTTTCTTTCTTTTTCTTTCCTCCTTTCCTTTTCCTTTCTTCCTTCGTCTATCTTTCTTGCTTCCTTCCGTCTTTATTTCTTTTATTCATGTAAAGTATTATTAAATATAAAGCTAAAAATTCATTTATGTACTTCATACATTGTTCGCGGATATAATTATCCCCTTGACTGCCCGATCCAAATACTAGTGACTTTATCTGTAGAGAACGTTCGGAGATTAAGTGTGTAAAAAATACTCCACATACTCTGGAACAATAATTGAAAAGAGCTTCCGGGAAAACATAGTCTCCATTTCTTAAAAGGAATTGCAGCGAGTGTCCATAATACAAGGCAAACTCGGCTACTTTCGTGATATTTCTTTTTAAATTTACCACGAAATTACACCAGCGGTAAATGTAATTTTGGTGGTATAGTGTAAATGGCAGAAGATTCTGCTCATTGCGCTCTTGCAGTAATGTGAGCGAAGTTTTTGGAAACTACTTGAAGAGTTGTGAGATCAGCTTTGAATTTCTGAGTGAATACACCATCCGATTTCCTTTGTTAAAGGAAGGGTTTTTTGCTGTGTTTTGTGGTCCAAATTATTTTCAACTAGTGGCTTGTGCAGCAAATACTGCTGCAAACTAAGTTCATTTGACGTTAAAATAAAAATTTTTCAGATTTATTTTCAATGAAGAATACTTGTCTTTTTGATAGTTATTTGCTTCCATAATAATGAAACATACTCCCCCTGAATGGATTGTTTTAGGCCAAATACTTTCTCTTAAACCTATCCAACTCCAGTTTTTGAGTTTGAACGCGAAAACGCAAGTATCAATGTCAGGACGATAGCAGTAGCTATTTCAGGTCATTGTGGATTGTAGGCAAAAGTTAAAAAAATGGCAGGTTTGCTAAGCTTTCGAACAATAGCATTTTCGTATAGCTGCTGCATGTAGTACTTGAAATGTAGAGCGTAAAATCATTTTATCCTACTAAGAGATCTTGCTGAAATGATCTGGAGACTACAAAATTTTCTAGGCCTCTTATTTTATCAGTAAGTAATACCTTTTGATCTTTCCTTAGGAACTGTAATTTTTGCGCTCTCTCGAGCCAATACTGAAGACAATGACACATATCAATATCTACACTACACCGCCATTAAGTATATGAAAAAGACCCAACCCCACTGGGTTCATAAGTATAAAAATATTTCATTTTTAATAACAATATTATTATCTTACTTAAGTTTTGTAGTTATATATAGCCCCCACTCAGTAAATTATAGAAATGAAGATCTAAATTAAGATATTCTCTACATTTACTTACATAACCACAAAACGTTTCACTTTCATGTCATCAATATAGCATCAATACTATGTACAATTAATGAAAAATAGATGCATCATGATATTAACTACAATAATATTTAATTTGTAATGGTAATAATGTGATCAAACGACCTCAAGTTTCGTAGATTTGAATATCCAATATACAGCTGTACTCAGAAAATTATACACTGCAGAATCACTTTTTAATAACAAATTGAATTGAGCTCTAAATATGTCGGTAATCCTGCAGGTCATGGCCTTCGTGTAATAGCCTATTGTTTATTGTAGTATGTGTTTTGTTCTGAAATTCAATCAAGTCGGCCGTGAATGCAATTAATTAGTTCTCAAAACTGACGAAAGATGGATTTTGGAAAAAAGGAAAATGATGTAGGAAAATTGACATTTCACTGAAAACTACTACTTTTCCGAAAGACTTTGGGTTCCAAGCTTCAAAATGAGGGGTCATTTATTAAAATCCGTTCAGCCGTTTTCCCGTAATTTCCATTACCAGTTCAAATTATATATATATATATATATATATATATATATATATATATATATATATATATATATAGATGGTAAGTACTGACATTGTATACTTCTTGGTGAAAAATATACGCATATCACTTTACTGATTATGTAACAGAGCCTTATATTCGCAGGTTATTTTCTTAGCATTTTTCTCATTCCACGAGACCATTTTTTCTCTTTAAATTTTTTATATGCTACGGGTATTATTTTTACTACCTGCATTCCTATCTCGTAACAAATAGTTTACAACCGAAGGGACAAGCATGTACCGAGTACACTACATCAGGCAAAAGTTCACGTCGTTTGTACTGTTCCTACCAATCAAATTCGATAATCCAAAATCTCTCTTTCTTTGCTACCATCCTGTCTGTTGCCTTCTCTACTCCTTCGGTTTTCTTCACATTAAGCTGCTTATTAGGGGTGACGTTGTAATCAGAAATCCGTCGCAGTCCAGCTCTGAAAAATAAACGTATTGCAAGCTCCTTTTTCCCGGCGTTTCCCAATCGGAACCGTGAAAAAATAAGTAGTAGTCAGGGTTTTCGTCCATGTCATTTTGATTTACATTCTACTGGGTAAATTTATAACCTTACTGGCTTGTTTATTCATTTGCCTCTGGCTTGTGAATTGTTAAAAGATAGGCTTACATACTCCAACGTCTGCTCTTTTGTTCATTATTTCTAATCGACTACTATTTGTGTAGTGTGGCTATTTTTGTTACAGTTCTTATTGTAGCTTAACTTATAATTGATGTATCAAATTATTAAATAACTATCTGTACCCGTGCGCTCCGCTGCACCCGTTACAAATAAATATAAAGTAATTACATAATTAAAATAGGACGTTTTATCCAGGGAACATTTGTGTTTGATAGAAGGATAAATCGTTTATTATGTTACTTAATTTAAATTGTATTTAAAAAATTAAAATGCGATCATTTTGATCTAGAGACCACTCATTTGGTCATAAAAATTATTTTATGAAATACAGGAAACGAATGCCTATCACGTTTTCTGTGCATAAGAACCTATTTTAATCTTACCTGTCCTCGATTCACTCAGAAGTTACTGTAATAACATTATAGCATTATGTCCATCTAGAGAAACTACACTTTCCAATGCTGAATTAATAATTAATTATACAAGTCGGTTAATTTAGCTTCCGATATTACTTCATACAAACACAGAAACATTCTCTGTAGGCTATGTTTCATAGCTTTCGATTGTTGTTGTCCAAGGCCCCTTATAGCCGAAGTCATTTGTTTTTTATTTCATTACACCACCTTAGATGGCGTTGTTATTGTAATTTTGAAACTCATTTATCTCATTAAATATCACTCCTATCAAAATTTTGCATGGAATAAAACTTATCGGAAATTATTTTTAAAGAAACTTTTGTTATGAAATATTTTTTATGAAAATTAATAATAAGGAAGATATTTCGATTTATTTAATTCAAGCCACCTTATAACCCCCCTTTTAAATAAAATATTTTGAATGCCATATAGCCTAAATTCTAAGTTAGAACGAACTTAATTTATATTCCAATTTTCATATAAATCGGTTCAGCCATTATCACGCGAAAAGGTAACAAACATCCAGACAGACATACAAACAAAAATTTCAAAAAAGCTATTTTCGGTTTCAGGGCGGTTAATTTATATATGTTAGGGCCAATTATTTTTGGAAAATCGAAAATTACCACAACAATTTCGGCTACAGATTTATTATTATTATAGATTGAAAATCGCAAGAGTTAATCATTTTTGAGTTTGTAAAGATCTTCATATTATAGAAGCAATTTTATTTACGTACTGATATGGCTTTCCCCTCTCACCAGATCACGATTACAAGAATGGAACGCAATTTCGCCGAATTCGGTGCACGTACCACTGAAAATGATAACTTTCCCCGTACCGGATCTATATCCATGATATAAGTTACGTGTCTGTATAGCGTGCAGGATTGAGTTATTACATAGCAAAGGCTCAAGCGAAAGCCTGAAAGGCAAACTGTCTAAGAAAAAGAAAATACGGCATCAAAATTTCCTAATTTTAATAACCACATCTTAATAATGTTTTATGAATAGCTTTCTGTTTTGAAATAAGTTTACCACACACGATACCATATTGTATATTTTATAACCACCTGGTTGCCATGGTAAATTTTTCGACGTAATAGATATGGTCACGCATGAAACCCACAATACACATAACAGCAACAGAAAAGTAGGACTATGACGTGTTTGAAACGATCACAATGTTACTGGCGTTGGCCTTGGTAAAAGAGGCGGAACTGTCACGTGGCTTGTTAGTACTAAAAACAAATGATAGTTGTATTGATTTGGTAAGCTAGAATTCATTCATCTGTACATATATCCAGATCAGAGAACCTAATTTAGGAGTCTTTTCTATTACAAAAAAATTCATTAGTCTTTATTCACATTCATAAAGAAAATGTTGCACGAGAAGTGACCTACTATGTTTAACTACCAGAACAACATCCAGAATATATCCACAGGTTTGTCTTGAGATTCTTATTTAGAAAGTGTGTGATGTTATTGTAATTCTATAACAATTTTCTTTTTTTTTTTTTTTCACTAGTGCTTCAGTCAGCGATGTTAATTTTTCTGCAAAGCAACAGATGTTTGTCTCCTAGAAACTCTAGTAAAAATATTTGATGAATTATATAGCTGTAGAATGAGTTAATTCCCTACTGTCTTTTTTGGTGGTACTTTATTTAATGACACCCTTAAACTACAGAGTTTATTCAGCGCCGAGACTCAAGATTTGCGAGTAATGACCAGCAGATTTTGTCTGGAGCCCTCTTATCAGGCACAGGGTTTCTTTGTGTTAATAATTAATTATTTACTTTATTTGTTTCTCTTTATCTGTTTACCTGTTTGTATCTCTGTTAATTGGTTTATTTATCGGTTTATTAATTAGCTTATCAATGGGTTTATGTATGGGTTTATTCATTGGTTTATTTATGGATTTATTGAATGGTCCATTTATTAGTTAATTTATTGGTTTGTTCATTGATTGGTCCATTCATTTGTTCATTGATTGGTTCATTGGTAGATTGATCGATTGGTTTATTGATTCGTTCATTGATTGGTTCATTTATTTTTCATTGATTTGTTCAATGATCGGTCCATTGATTTGTTCATTCATTGGTCCAGTGATTGGTTCATTTATCGGTTCATTGATTGGTCCATTTATTGGTTCGTTTATTTGTTTATTTCTTGGTTTATTTATTGGTCCATTGATTGGTTTATTGATTGATTCATTTATTGGTTCACTGATTGGTCCATTGATTGGTTCATTGATTCATTTATAGATTGATGAATTGGTTCATTGATTCGTTCATTGATTGGTTCATTTATTTTTTCATTGATTTGTTAATTGATTGGTCCAGTGATCAGTTTTTTTATCGGTTCATTGATTGGTCCATTTATTGGTTCATTTATTTGTTTATTTATTGGTCCATTGATTGGTTTATTGATTGATCCATTTATTGGTTCAATGATTGATTCATTTATTGGTTCATTCATTGGTCATTGATTTATTCATTGGTTCATTGATTGGTCCATTGATAAGTTGATCGGTTGGTTCATTGATATCATTGATTTGGTCATTTATTAGTTCATAAATTTGTTCATTGATTGGTTCATTGATTGGTCCATTGATTGTTCATTGATTGGTTCATTGATTGGTCCATTGATAGGTTGATCGGTTGGTTCATTGATATCATTGATTTGGTCATTGGTTAGTTCAACGATTTGTTCATTGATTGGTCCAATGATTGGTTCATTTGTCGGTTCATTGATTGTTCCATTTATTGGTTCATTTATTTGTTTATTTCTTGGTTTATTTATTGGTTCATTTATTTCTTGCTTTATTTATTGGTCCATTGATTGGTTTATTGGTTGATCCATTTATTGGTTCATTGATTGATTTATTTATTGGTTCATTGATTGGTCATTGATTGGTCCATTGATAGGTTGATCGGTTGGTTCATTCATATCATTGATTTGGTCATTGATTAGTTTATTGATTGGTTCATTGATTGGTTTATTTACTTATTTGTCTGTTTATTTATTCATTGATTTTTTATTTATTGACTAATTCATTCATCGATTCATTCATTTGAAAAATTCATTATAATAAATTATTCACATGCTCTTGACATTAAAACAACTCGTACAAACATTTTTCATAAATTTACTGATATTAGTTTAATAACAACAGTGAGTCTTAAAAAGTTGCGTTTACCGATACATTTTAAGTCGATTTTCTTAGCTTTGAGTAGCCACCAAAGTAGCTTAGGCGGTAAAGCTTTGTCTGCTGATACGGAGCAGCGCTCTAACGTGGGTTCGATTCTCGCTTGGTCTGATTACCTGGCTGAGCTTTTTCCGAGTTTTTTCCCCAGCTGTAAGTTGAAAGTCAGGTAATCGGTCTCATCTCATTATCACCAATTACATCTACACTAAAGGAGTTCATATTTGATACAGGATACAGAGTCTTTAATAACGACTAAAATAGAAGAATCTTAGCTTTGATGCGATCCTGTATGTGTAGGATGTGTTTGTAAACCCAAAGTTGAAAATTTAATGGCATTAGTTTGTAACGTCTATAATTAATTAGACAGTTTCTCTGGATTTATGCAGGTGAAGACAGATTATGCTATTTAATTAGCTTGAATTTTATTTTTCTTCAGTGTTGGATACACTCTGTAAACACTTGTATAATCACTGATTAACTCATAACATCTTATTCACTGTGTACTACACATTGAGGGTGGGTGTCGTTATTGTGGCCCCACGTTGGGCGCCATTTGAGGGTGGGTGCGTCTCGGTGTTGCGTGAGATTCGCTCAGGGTAGCCGAGGTACGGTTGTGGTGTAGGATGATGTCGGGAATAATACCAAGCCGGCTACTTATATAAAAGGCAGTGTAAACTCCAAAACTATAAGTTTATTGTCGTATTCACTTGGTAAACCCTAGAGTATGTATTTCCGGCTGACTTATAATTCAATCGTTGGTCGCACTTCTGTATCGACTCTATGGCGGCTCTGAATAAGCTCTGTCCGATACTATAAATTCAATACTCTGTCCAGTACAATATGATCGAAGCTCCTAAACGTTGACGAGTGGTCTCGCCGATGACAAAGTTCTATCTATCGAGTCTTCGCCGGAAGAAAGACTATTAAGTTGGGCCGCCGACACAAAAAAAGGATGTCGCGCCGTCTACACGAAGAAAAGTAGTTATCCTGTCGACACGAAACGAAGTAGTTATTCTGACCTGTATGTAGGGCCGTCGACACGAAAAGGAGTAGTGATTGTGCCCTGTATGTAGGGCCGCCGACACGATGAGATGTTGTGTTCCTTTCCGCTCCCCGTCACCCTTATTTATAAAAACCTACCCTACGCTAAAACTAACTATCCTATTGGTTAAAAACTACGTCACTTAACCGGCCTAAAATCTATTCTCTATTGGTCCAAAGTGACCTCATAAGCTGAACCACGATCTCTTCTTATTGGGCGCGAAATATGTCATCTCTAAATTTAAACTTTGGATTTCCCATAACATCTAATTAGTTTGTAAATCTCTCAAGAATACCCGTTCTTTGGAAAACCCAAGCTTGGCAGTATCTTTCCCACGGGTCTAGTCCGACTTTAGGATTTTACGCTTGAAAGGGTGTCTATGCAAAACCCTGCCCAAGGTGGCCCTAAATCTGTCCGATGCTGACAGGTGACGAAAAGATGCGAAACATTTGTGTGGGAAGCTAATTCTAACGAAGTCGCCAGAACATCCCCGCGAATACATGTAATAAAAATATGGAGATATCATTTCGCTAATAAATCGGTCTCTCCCTCTCCTAATTACTGCTTCAACATACAGAAAAAAAAAAACCAGAAACTCGGCACTCTATAACAATATGAAATTTACTCGTACAAACATACAAAAACAAACCCACAGCACATCCTAAACACTCAACTGTATTTCAAAACACACACCCTTTTGAACACAATCATGAACAAACCCCACCACAACAGGAAACCAGGAGATAGAACGGGACCTCACAAGGCTTTTTTTTTTTATTAAGAGTTATTATTCAATATAAACCTGTACAAACATAAAGCTCTAAGCACAAACCTTGCACACTTGTCAGGTAGTTAACATTTTACAAATAATAGGTCATTTTATTCATTTTAGAAAAATATTCCCTGCATCAATTCCACGTGTGGAAGACATACGTTTATCTCATCTAATGACTTGCGAAACAGAATACGAAACAAACAATACTTAATAGCTAAGTAATTGCATGAGCAACAGCCACAAGAGGTGTGTCGTGAAAAAACAAGTCATATATGAGCCTTGTTGTCAGCATCTTGGAGCACAATACCACATCACACATTGGACAGTTTTTGGGCTCATGTTCTGTGCCCGTGGTACGATCCCACGAGAAACTTTAAATCAACTTAAACAATATAAAATTTCTGATGCAACGATTGATGCCATAGGATCTCACGTGTTAAAATCATCCTTAGCTATAATTAGTAATCATTTGTACCCAACAAAATTTTTACTGTAAATGATTTCCTATGTTTTCTTATCTTAATGTTTTTTTTTTTTCTTTCCAAGTGTCACAAAATTGTTTTGTTTACTTATTATTCTTTATGAATTGATTAGTAGGCCGATCTATCGAACCCTTATTTTGGGCGGCTTTTGTTTATACAAATTATCTACTTTACATTTAGCTATACACTTATACATACTAATTTGATTACATTTTCTAAGTAACTAATTTCTTTCACTTTTTGATCACTGTGGTTTTGTAAATTATGTACATTACACATTAAATTATAGGAACAGATCCAGTTATGCACAACAATAAACAATTGTAAAAACTACGTACTTACAACAAAATGTAAATAACATAGATTACATACTCAAATACAACAATAAACATTTCAATGACTCAACATTTTTTAAGTATTGTCATTTCACTTTTTTTTTAAATACCAAATAAAAAGAAACATCGTAAAAGTACATGTTTTATTAATATGGACCATCAAAGTTGGTTCACAGAATAGTTTCTTTTTTTTTTTAGTAGGTTATTTTACGACGCTTTATTAACATCTAAGGTTATTTAGCGTCTGAATGTGATGAAGGTGATAATGCCGGGGAAATGAGTCGGGGTCAAACACCGAAAGTTACCCAGCATTTGCTCATATTGGGTTGAGGGAAAACCCCGGAAAAAACCTCAACCAGGTAACTTGCCCCGACCGGGAATCGAACCCGGGTCACCTGGTTTCGCGGCCAGACGCGCTGACCGTTACTCCACAGGTGTGGACAATAGTTTCTTCTGCAGAACTACACACAAAGGAAACTTTTTGTTTATTTTGCTTAAATGGTTCAACATTGTACACAAAACCCTAGTGTCATTTTTTTTACCTCAAGGAGATAGAATGCAATTACAGGGTGCGTCAGAAAGAATGGATGGATTTCACATGGCAAGAAAATTGTAAAGATTCATCAAATCAAAAATTTATTGTTATCAACATATTCACCAATACATGCAGTTTATTTATGTAAAACAACATTATCCATATGATGTCCTTGGCTTTCAATACAGGCATCGAGGCGTTTTCTGATGTTCGCCATCACTTTCACAGTCATAGCTGGTGCAATTACCACGATTTCTTCACGAATCGCTGTCTTCAGTTCGTCCAGTGTAGTGATCGATGTTTACAAACTTACGCCTTCAAATGGTCCCAAAGAAAGAAGTCGCAGGGCGCGAGATCTTACCGTAGCCTCGGACAATCTCAGTGCAATAGAATTTCGTCCAGGTGATTTCTTCTTTAATGTTGAACCTGTGATATGAAATGAAGCCTCCCACCGCAAAATTGTATTCCGAGTTGGAATCCTAGCGTGACATCCGATGTCGAAATGAGTCCTGAGTGGCGATCACAGACTCTTCATTTTTCAAAAATGTCTCTACGATGAAAGCACGTTGTACACCAGACCAACACCATGTTCTCAACTGAAACTGCATTCTATGGCTGACCCAACAGTCGTGGTCCCCCTCACTATATCTCTCTCCTCGTTGCGTATCGATAGTTTGAAATCCATCCGTTCTTTCTGACGCACCCTTTAGAATAAAGGTTACAGAAGTGAAGAAATAACCTATTTCACATTAGCCACAATCACTATAAGAGTGGTATAAAAAAAGGATAATCGGTGCAGTTTGAGAAAAGGCTTCGGACAATGACGAATACCACGTTAAAACTTTATAATTTAGATAATTTTTATCATATTAAACGCAGTAAAGAAGTTATAAAGTTAATCACTGAATTTTATATTTGGGGCACATTTAAATATTAATTGTAATGCATACTTTTTGTCTCTAAATGAGAAATTCGATAGAATAGAAATAGAAAGTTTTATTTTCGCTGGCAGAGTTAAGGCTATAAGGCCTTCTCTTACACTCAACCAGTCTTAAGGAGTAACTTTAGAATATGACACACTGTATAGTGAAATTGTGTTTTAAATTATGAACTATGAAGACAATTTACAAAGTATGTACTGAGCAAGAAGCAAAATGCAGACGAAAATGACGAATTATTGTAGCCTACTTCTATTTGAAGCAGTTGGATCCGTATCTACAACATGTTACTGCACACACTGTGCGAGTTTGTGATAAATAATTTTCTTAATTTTTTTTAGAATGTAGCCTATTGTAATTTAATTAAAATAATTGTAAATTAGATAGAAAAAATATGACTATGTATATACTGTAGACCTATATACTGGAAAAAATTGCATCAATCCCCAACTCCCCTGACTGTTAACATAATACTACCTCTAAACATCACATTTATAACACAATTTTTCAGGTCCCTTGAATGATGTTATAACTAGGGAGCGGATTTTTATGTGCTAAAAAATTTAAATATATTCATTTTTATGTGCTAAAAAGTACGAAAATATTTGCTAAAAGTAAAAATAAAATATTTATTTTAAATATGACAAAAATACCTTGCTTAGCTTGAAAAAAAAATGTTACTAGGTATTCACCAACCACACTTGAGTGCTAGTAGTTGGCCGAGAATTGCAGTGAACAACAAAGGTCATCTCCAAATTCTCCATCACAAATGCATGCCGATTATCTCTGAACAACGACTTATACTGTGAAAACGATCTTTCCACATCACAGGACGTCAGACGTGCATATTTAAAGAGGGGAGTCTCACAAACACATACACCGTCAATTTCACCTACAGACACACCCTCCAATACTTAAAGCAACTTTACACATTTTTTATATCCACTGTTTTTCCGAAACAAATTCTGGAATTTGTCCCTTAGTAATTGTGCTTCTGAACCTGGTAGCGAGTCTAGTTTAATTTCCACGGCACGCACCTCCCTGTTTCAGACAACAGGTTTTTGGATGTTTCGAGTTTTTTTTTATGGTTTCACACAAAAAGCTTAGATTTGCTAATAGGAAAACCAAATCGTTTTTTAAACAACCTTCTTTCAGTATATCTTGAAGGATATCGATTGACCAAGCCTGATAACAGGGAATCACAACAAGATATACTCGATATACATGAGCGAGAGGCGAGAGATTTGTTTAAATTAAATAATGTTCATATGTGTTTCACATACAAAGCGTGGAATGAAATCATCTTCAGCAAAAATAAACATTCCTAATTATGTGTTGCAAGATCTCTCCTCCTTGTCCACGTTAATTTATTCTCTAATAATAACACTGATATGCTGCCTAGCAGTTCTCAGAACTTTTGGTGATACTATTACGAAAATGGATCACGAATTCACCACACAGCGCTTAGAAACACGAAGCAACCAAGAATTCCTAAAAGAGATAACGTACTTCTGAGTGATATAATTGATTTAGTTTTAAAATATTTAAAATTTCTTGTAAAAATTATTTAAATAAAAAAACTCTTAAGATTTAAGTGTTTATAATAGATTTCCTGAAAATATGTATTTACATAATTTTTTTGTGAAAATATGTATTTTTATGTGAAATAAAATTCGGGTTTTAAACTTGAAACTTCATGTTCGGAATTTTTAACTTTGTTAATTGTGTTTTATCACACGCAAAAGAATATGTAATTACATAGGAATCCGCTCCTTAGTTATACCCAAGTTCAACTAGTATTATTAACAAATACACATAAATGGTTGTTATGCTCATGCATATGTGTGATATTAATTTACTTATATCGTTATTGTAAGTTCAGTTTTACAGGGTGAACACTGAAAGGAAGTTTACAGAAGAAATTGAGGAGGAATCAAGATGGGCGACAATTTCAGATCTGTAAGCCAGCAGAGTCTTGTATCGAAATCGTTACAAAACCCAAGGTAAGGGGAAAATGTTAACTAATTTGCATATGAACTAATTCCACTACAGATTTAAAAGATTATTGAATAAATCTAATACTCATAACACAAACATTACCTTTTCGGTCTTTTATTTTGACCGACACTGTTCTTTTACAAATTGAATGTCTATGCACTGAACAGTGGTAGCAAAATACACAGAATTTAAATTATTCTTGTTTTTGTTTACAGGGGGAAGAGAACACGATTAGAAAACCGTCTTATTGTTTGGGTGTCTGCATTGGCTGTCTTCTGTTTTATATTCCTTATTATTTTTATAATTCAGACCGTCAACAATAGGAAGATGACAAAAGGTATAGTCAATTAAAATTTCTATATTCTTTTTTGTATATGACACAGGCTAATCGAAAAACTTTTCAAACACACTGTACTATATTTTAGGTTGAATATAAAAGTGAAAAGTTTCAGTTGACAGCTGTTGTTGTTATTATTATTATTATTATTATTATTATTATTATTATTATTATTATTGCTTATTTACTTATTTACTTACTTACTGGCTTTTAAGGAACCCGGAGGTTCATTGCCGCCCTCACATAAGCCCGCCATTGGTCCCTATCCTGAGCAAGATTAATCCAATCTCTACCATTATATCCCACCTCCCTCAAATCCATTTTAATATTATCCTTCCATCTACGTCTCGGCCTCCCCAAAGGTCTTTTTCCCTCCGGCCTCCCAACTAATTATTATTATTATTATTATTATTATTATTATTATTATTATTATTATTATTATTAGGTATAGGTCAGTTTCTATCTGATGCTTTTCCAATTCACTGCGGGCTAAAGCAGGGAGATGCACTATCACCTTTACTTTTTAACTTCGCGCTAGAATATGCCATTAGGAGAGTTCAGGATAACAGGCAGGGTTTGGAATTGAACGGATTACATCAGCTTCTTGTCTATGCGGATGACGTGAATATGTTAGGAGAAAATACACAAACGATTAGGGAAAACACGGAAATTTTACTTGAAGCAAGTAGAGCAATCGGTTTGGAAGTAAATCCCGAAAAGACAAAGTATATGATTATGTCTCGTGACCAGAATATTGTACGAAATGGAAATATAAAAATTGGAGATTTATCCTTCGAAGAGGTGGAAATATTCAAATATCTTGGAGCAACAGTAACAAATATAAATGACACTCGGGAGGAAATTAAACGCAGAATAAATATGGGAAATGCGTGTTATTATTCGGTTGAGAAGCTCTTATCATCCAGTCTGCTGTCCAAAAATCTGAAAGTTAGAATTTATAAAACAGTTATATTACCGGTTGTTCTGTATGGTTGTGAAACTTGGACTCTCACTCTGAGAGAGGAACATAGGTTCAGGTTGTTTGAGAATAAGGTGCTTAGGAAAATATTTGGGGCTAAGCGGGATGAAGTTACAGGAGAATGGAGAAAGTTACACAACACAGAACTGCACGCATTGTATTCTTCACCTAACATAATTAGGAACATTAAATCCAGACGTTTGAGATGGGCAGGGCATGTAGCACGTATGGGCGAATCCAGAAATGCATATAGAGTGTTAGTTGGGAGACTGGAGGGAAAAAGACCTTTAGGGAGGCCGAGACGTAGATGGGAGGATAATATTAAAATGGATTTGAGGGAGGTGGGGTATGATGATAGAGACTGGATTAATCTTGCACAGGATAGGGACCGCTGGCGGGCTTATGTGAGGGCGGCAATGAACCTTCGGGTTCCTTAAAAGCCATTTGTAAGTAAGTATTATTATTATTATTATTATTATTATTATTATTATTATTATTATTATTATTATTATTATTATTATTTTCATGATCATGTGCAATATATTTATACCCATTCGTTAAGAATGCTTGGTCTAATTAGGTCTATAACTTATTCTTTTTCCATTCCTATGTGTTTATTAATTTTATACTATACGTTGGTTAGATCCAAGCTTGAATATGCATCTGTTGTATGGAACTCCATTACTTCCACTGACGGCTAAATTGGAGAATATTCAAAGAAAATTTATTTCCTTGTGTACTTATAGATTTTTACAAAATTCCGATTATAACTATGAGATTAAATGCAAATATTTCAATTGCGGTAGTTTGTTCACCAGACGTCAGGATCTTGGTTATTTATTTTTTTGTAAAGTCATTAAGGGTGATATTGATTGTGAATCTTTCATAAGCAATATCAGTCTTCGTATTCCTGCTAATGGTTTAAGATTTCATAAATTGTTTTATAATAAGAATCCTAAATCTCTCTCTCCGGTCTGCAGATGCATTAAATATGCTAATTTGCATGGATTCAACTTGGATCCATTTAATGTGTAGTATATCTTTGAGTTTTAACTCACTGATCTAATTTTAATAATTATTTGTCCATTTTTTTTCTTGCATTTGGTCAATTGATTAATGTAGACTATTCCATTATTTCAATTATCTTATTGTACTAATTTTATAATTTTATAAATTTTATTTGATCTATGATTGATGTAGACTATTATATTGTTTGTATTTCATCTCAATGCCATTTTCTATCTTTCATTCTCATCATCATTTTTTGTTTTGTTCTGTTTTGTATCGTGCTAAACTTTAATTGGCCTTGTGCTGTTGTTTTGCACGTTAATATTCTAAATAAATAAATAAATAAATAAATAAATAATAATAATAATAATAATAATAATAATAATTATTATTATTATTATTATTATTATTATTATTATTATTATTATTCATTACACAACTTTTACATTATATCCTGAAGATGGCCGATAACAGGCTGAAACATGTTAACGAGGTAATGTAAAATTTAACACGAGAAAGACACATAATACGTATTATTATTATTATTATTATTATTATTATTATTATTATTATTATTATTATTATTATTATTATTATTTTAGAATTTATAAAACAGTTATATTACCGGTTGTTCTGTATGGTTGTGAAACTTGGACTCTCACTTTGAGGGAGGACCAGAGATTAAGGGTGTTTGAGAATAAGGTTCTTAGAAAAATATTTGGGGATAAGAGGGATGAAGTTACAGGAGAATGGAGAAAGTTACACAACGCAGAGCTGCACACATTGTATAATTCACCTGACATAATTAGGAACATAAAATCCAGACGTTTGAGATGGGCAGGACATGTAGCACGTATGGGCGAATCCAGAAATGCATATAGAGTGTTAGTTGGGAGGCCGGAGGGGAAAAGACCTTTGGGGAGGCCGAGACGTAGATGGAAAGATTATATTAAAATGGATTTGA
>NC_091121.1:192175181-192242681 GCF_040183065.1 Periplaneta americana
GTACTAGACCTCGACGTTCTTTTGAAGCTCGAACTGGATTATTCTGAAAATAACACATACTTCAAGGTCAGAACATGATGGCATTCTTTAACTAACATTATGTTCACTTTTAATAATGTAGCTCCATCAAATAATCCAGCCGTGGCGAAAATGTGACTCGCGAGCACATTGTGGCTCGCAATGATAGCTATGCATTTCTCTTGCTTCCTACCCCCCAACCCCCACCCTCTCACTCACTGGAGTCAAACTCCGTTCCATTTGTATTTGTCTCTGACCTGCGAGTGGCGTATCGTCGCAATGTCTCTCTCGAAACCATGTACCTCTACAAAAACGTAAGTTTCAAGTGGGATGGGAGGACGCATTTTTTTGCTGTCAATATGATGAGAATATTAAATGTATGATTTGTTCACAAGTATTACGAGGAAACGGTTGTATAACATAAAACGGCATTATACTACATGTTACTGATGAAACATTAAAAGGTTAAGTGTTCTTGATATTATTATTATTATTATTATTATTATTATTATTATTATTATTATTATTATTATTATCATCATCATCATCATCATCATCATCATCATCATCATCTCTGTACGTCTATCTTTTTTCAGCAGATGTACGAATAATGTCGTTAGATCTTCAATTTAAACTCACAGATTTACAATGTGATGTTAAATGAAAGCTAGATGTAAGGGCTTGACAAATGTTGAACTTTCAAATCTTTGTCAAAAAATAAATATCCGAAGATTCCTTCTTTCGCTTGCTCTCTTGAAGCCATCCATGTTCGCTACAGCTTAGGCCTACGTTTGTGAAAAATTATTTACAACAATGAAAGTAGTAAAAACCAAATTTAGATCACGACTGACAGACAAATACCTTCGTGATCAACTACGACTGGCAGTAAGTGACATAATTCCTGATTTTGAAAGTCTGTCGCAGAGACATTGTGAAGACAGTTAATTTTAGGTTGTGATAATGTGCCCTATGTTTTCTTGTTCATTTCTTTCTTCGTTACACGTACTAAACATTAGTTTGTAGCCTTGTACTGTATAAAGTTGTATTTGAATGCATGACGTAAGAAAAATGAAAATCCGTTAATAAGTCAGACAGTTGCTTCACTTCCCCTTCGGGTGTCCGCCTCCCTCCATAGGTGCTATGCACGTTGCAGGTTACACAGTGGCTCGGCGCACGATCACATTTTCTCCACGGTTAAAATAATCCATTACTTGAATATAATACGCCCTTTTTAACAAGATTCGTGTAATTTATAACTTGCAGTCGTAGAATGATTGTGTTAATAAATTATGAATTGATAAACGAGATACTCATTCATTATTTACTGCAGTCTCTGTTCCAATCTAGATTCTTTCATACCCCCCTTTTAAAGTTTCCATTCAAAATTGATTTCAAAACCAAATAATTTTCTGGCATAGCGAGCAGGTTCTGCATATCTCACGGTATATCTTCAGCGATAGCGAACTTTAGATTGGAAGTGGTTTTCATGCACTGCGTTATGCATCATACCAATTTCTACACTGTAGCTACAACACATCAGTTGTGAAGTATATGTTCAATGTATACGAGCGCCAGTCCTAAGGTTTACTGACGTCACCCAGCACCCAAGATATACCGAGAGATGTGAACTCGCTGTGGTTACAACTTCTGAAAATTAGTAAGTTAACACACGATGATTTGCAATGATTGTGTGGACAGATAAGCCCATCCAGCATCCAAGATATACCGAGAGATGTGAACTCGCTGTGGTTACAACTTCTGAAAATTAGTAAGTTAACACACGATGATTTGCAATGATTGTGTGGACAGATAAGCCCATCCAGCACCCAAGATATACCGAGAGATGTGAACTCGCTGTGGTTACAACTTCTGAAAATTAGTAAGTTAACACACGATGATTTGCAATGATTGTGTGGACAGATAAGCCCATCCAGCACCCAAGATATACCGAGAGATGTGAACTCGCTGTGGTTACAACTTCTGAAAATTAGTAAGTTAACACACGATGATTTGCAATGATTGTGTGGACAGATAAGCCCATCCAGCACCCAAGATATACCGAGAGATGTGAACTCGCTGTGGTTACAACTTCTGAAAATTAGTAAGTTAACACACGATGATTTGCAATGATTGTGTGGACAGATAAGCCCATCCAGCGCTCAAGATATACCGAGAGATGTGAACTCGCTGTGGTTAGGGGAGTAGTGGGTACAGTGAGACACAAAATACTAAGACATAGGCTATGTATGCAAGTGAAATTTCAAGTATTTTTAAAATAAAGTGCAACAGAAATATACATTAAAACATGGAGTACAATAATACATAAACAGAAATGTTAATAGATAAAGGACATAATATACAATGCGTGTTTGTCAAAAAAAAATGCAAATGTCTCACTGTTCCCATTCAGAAGGATACAGTGAGACACCACAGTGTCTATTAATGGACATTGAAATGATTTACATTTATTTTAAAAAAAAGGAAAGCTTGCTGTCTCTCTATCTTGCCATGTTCTGTAGACTTATTTAGAATCATTTTGGCTTCGAAACCATTGAAACATCTGGAACATTTGGAAAAGTGAATTTTCCATGACTTTTCAAACTTTTGCTAAAAAATAAAATTAATTTTTGGTGACAATAAGCTTATAATTATAAGAATTTAATTTAATTCTTTATTGTTTTTTTTATATTTTTTTTAATTTTGTGAATAATTTTTTATTTATGAAACCATTAAAACGTAAAGTATCCATTATTTTAAGCTATAACTCCTAAATTGGTTACTAGTATGTTCTTTTTAATGTTAGTTACCGGTAAATGTAATATAATTACAGTTTGTTTTTGCAAATCATTGGTAAATGGGAACAGTGAGAGTCTTAGTGTACCCTTCAATGGCATATCTCACTGTTCCCTTTACGCATAGTTCGTTTAAAAATGGCGCCATCACTTCAAAATCAAAACAAGAAAGACGAAACTTCGCAAAACATAACGTTAAATACAATAGTATTAGGTAACAAAATATTCATATTTATATCTCATTCGTATATCCAATATAACCTTCATTAAACACAAGCCAAAATTTTACTTCTAGAGTGAAAAATTACGAATTATTTTTTCATCACTCACCTTTATAACTAGAATCAAACCGACTATGAAAATACTGTTACTTTACTCATGCAACATACAACTCCACTGTTACAAACATTTCAACATCAAAATTTACCATCTAATAAAAAATGTCTCACTTTTCTCCCGGTCTCACTGTACCCACTTCTCCCCTACAACTTCTGAAAATTAGTAAGTTAACACACGATGATTTGCAATGTTTGTGTGGACAGATAAGCCCATCAACAGCTACTCCGAAACTCCAGACATCCTGGATAACCGAGCAGGAGAAGGTACTCGAACTTCATAACCTCAACAGAGACAAGCGTTTCGTGACATACGCCGAGACGTACATGAAGGAGACTCTTCGTCTGATGGACAGCTGGGGAAAGGCCGAGGATGACGTCACGAAGCTCGATGACTATAAACTCGAGGACATCATTTCCGGAATAACTATGTTTGAAAGTAATGTACGCGAGGTATGTAAACAGGTGTTAAGTTTGCCCAAAGTTGAACATTCACAAAGACTTTTTTAGTTTGACTAAATTGACCTTCACTACACCATGACGATAGCTAAGAAGTGATATCTAGTATCTACAAAAATAGTCATTTAGTTTAACTACACCAGGCCTGCAGAACTGTAACTCTTGAGAGCGACTACTTTACTCCCCTTTCTTACCCCACCCACCTTTTCTACCAGTGCGGTCATAACGTTACGCTCGGCTGCATTAACATTCATTCGCGGTGGAAGGTATACAATACGCTATCAAAAATTACAAATGAACAGATAATAACATTTTTAGGAACATGCCTTTAGAAAATAGGAGAAAAATGAATGAGGGAAATAAATAAATTAAAACACATGTAAAATAAATTTTAACATGTATGTGTGCTAATAATTTAAGAAGGTCTACCTATGTGTATATCGTCCTATTACTAGTAAAGCTGATTAAATCCACTTTTTATGTAAAATAAGTTGAGTACAGTCCCCGACATATCTTTCCGTGCTCTGTATTTTACTAAAATGAAATAAGTCCGAAATGTTGCATGCCGGCAACAAACCAATTACTTTATTTGAAGAATTTATTATGATTTTTCGTGCGTTAATAAAGTTTTAATTCCTGTTTTTACAAAACTTGTATTACTGGTCTTAATTGGTTTTACTAGTAATAGGACGATAAATAAATTGTACGTTGATAAGTGGGTGATAGCTATATGACCGGATGTCAATGCTGTCATTCAACATTGTAACGCACTCCAGCCAAATAAGTAAATAATAAATAAATAAATACATAAGTAAATAAGTAAGTAAGAAAGTAAATAAATAAATAAGTAAATAAATGAATAAGTAAAAAAGTACATAAGTAAATAATTAGGCCTAAACAAGTAAGTAAATAAGAAAATAAGTAAATAAGTAAGTAAATAAACAAACAAACAATACGCGTACTGCAGTTTAAAGAGAACTGGAACATGGCAAAATCTAAACCCGTGAAGGAATACTACTTCCAAAGGAAATGGGAATATGATTATTTTGTTCTTGAAGACGAAAGAATTGCTTGTTTACTGTGTCCCATCCAATTTATTTCCACTCGTCATTTCAATATTAAACCACATTTCAGCAAAGTCCATATTAAGAATTATGGAATGCACAAACTTTCGGGTAAGTTCATTATTACGAACTGTATATTGATTATTTATTTATATACTGTTAAATTAAGGACGTCACTCGTTGTGTTCATTTTGAATTGAAATTAATAGGCTAGTGACTTTCAAGGTTCATTTCTTAAATGTTAAAAATTTATGTTTCCGTAGGTGATGATAGGAGGAAAGTTTTCGAAAATCTAAAACAGGTTAGGTGCAAAGAAATCTCAAAGAAACTACCGACAGGAAATCTAGCATAATTGTAAACCTTGAAACGAGATAACGCATTACAAAAACAATGAACTTATTACAATACTTTTTGAAAATTACATGCCACCACTGATGGAACTTTGACGACAAGAGAAGGTAAATAACCCTACGCGGAAGTCGATCATCCCCAATAGAAGTGGAGTGATGCTGACGTCATATTTCCCCTTCTTACGAGTTCTGCAGGCCTGAACTACATTATTATTTGGATTAAGTACATTATTGTTTGCTGTAGAATAAGAGAACAGTGTATTATATAATAAATGATTGAAATAATTTTAGTTTTGTCCTTTAAGGGGTTGGGTATAGCTTACAGCAGTAAAATTTTTGGAAATATTCAATATTTTTTTTCCTCCATTACTGTATCTTGTACAATAATGAAAATTGGTATGTGTAAAACAGTATCCTGCTGCTATTAGAAAAAAATATTTTTACGATTTAAAAAAAATATTTATATATTTTTTCAAAATTCAAATTTCACTGTGCAGTGATAAAGCGTTTCCCTCATAACTCATAAACTTGTTAACATTTTCATGTTCTCTCTCTTTTATTTTATTGCTGAAACTCATGTTTACAATATCATGCTCTTTCAACTACATCCCTTAATAAACAATATTTTTTTTTATTTTGTGTCAGATATTTTACCATTTTTTAAATGAATTCATTTTTTATCAGACAATCTATCAAAGATAGAGAAGTGATTTTGCATCATATTTTAGATATGATATGCATAAATACACACAAAAAAATTCATCACAGAATAATTTTTTTTAATCTTAAAAACACGTTTATCATATAGCAGAAGGACAGTGTTTTACACATACTAATTTTCATTATTGTACAAGATACAGTAATGGAGGAAAAAGTGCTGAATATTTCCAAAATTTTACTCCTTACCCCTTAAGTGTGCAGAAATTTAATTTCAACAAATGTAACATTTTAAAATTACTTTGCAGAACGGAAAGTTGCATTTCTTCAGATCCAATTTCTGTACATTTAATGACCAAAACTAAAATTCTTTCAATTATTTATTACTATAATAACTTATACTCCTCTCTTAAACTGACTGAGAATATTGGGAATTAAATCAATGGCTTTTCCAGAACACGCTATGAAATGTTTCATATGAAACAGTTTTTATCTCGAAAAGGAAGAAAAACCGAGCAAAATTGTACTATACTTTTTTATTTTTAATATTCCAAAGAGTCGGCCTGGTTTGGCACAGTTCATATAGCACTTGCCTTCTATGCCCGAGGTTGCGGGTTCGATCCCGGGCCTATGGCATTTAAGTGTGTTTAAATGCGACAGGCTCAAGTCATTAGATTTACTGGCATGTAAAAGAACTCCTGCGGGACAAAATTCCGGTACACCGGCGACGCTGATATAACCTCGGCAGTTGTGAGCGTCGTTAAACAAAACATAACATTATTCCAAAGAATAACCTCTTCTAATTAATAACACTGCTTAGGGTTCACTCTGTAGGCATACATATCAGAAACCTTTTTTCTATTAATCATAAACTCATAAAAGTATTATGGAAAAATAAGTGTTGATATGTAAGGTTATATTCAGACACAATGTTCATGTAGTGATGCATATTTTCTCACAATAACTGATAAACTCAACATCCCCCAAGATAATGTTACTAAGAGTTTCGATTTTTTAACACAATATTTTCCGACAAAATTCCCAAATACTCAAATATTTCCAACAAACAAACAAACAAGAAATAATTGCAATTATTAAAAATCTAAAAAAACTCCTCATGTTATGATGAAATAACAAGCAAAATATTAAAAGCGAGTTCACATTTTATAGCTGGGCCATTAAGTTATTTATGTAACTATTCAATGTTCAATGGTATATTTCCCGAGAGATCAAAATATTCAGTGGTTATTCCTATCTTCAAAAAGGGAGAAACAACGTCTCCAGAAAATTGCAGACCCATATCACTTCTACCAGTCTTCTCCAAAATCTTTGAAAAAGTAATGTATAAAAGATTATATCATCATCTAGTAAGATACAACATTTTAGTCCCAGAACAATTTGGATTTAGGAAAAATAAAGGCACAGAAAATGCAACATTTAGTTTAACTGACAAAATTCTGGAGGCAGTTAATAAAAATTACAAGTTGGAGGGATTTTCTGTGATTTATCCAAAGCATTTGACTGTGTAAATCATAAAATGCTGCTAGATAAATTTAATTAGATTATAATGAAATTAAAGGTGTTGCACGCCAATGGTTTCGCTCATATCTCATAGATAGGTAACAGAAAGTTTAAATCAATACAACTATGAAATCTGCATCGACATGGGGAACTATTAATAGTGGAATCTCTCAAGGATCAATATTAGGTCCCCTACTTTTTCTAGTGTTTATAAATGATCTTGCCCCCCTTATAAAAGATGTAGGTCATCTCATAGTATTTGCAGATGACACAAGTATATTAATTACAGCCATTAACTTCAACACATTCCAATATTCAGCATAGGAAATTCTCTTCAAAATATGTGACTGGTTCTCAGTCAATAAATTGGTATTAAATTGTAACAAAACTAACATAATTCAATTTAAATCCTGTCCAAATTCAACGTCGAAAATTTCTAGCGCAATAATTAACAATATATCCCTATTAGAAACAACAGCAACCAAATTTCTTGGCTTAAAAATCGATAATGTGTTAAATTGGAAAAATTATATTAAAGAAATTACCCCCAAACTAAATTAAGCTTGTTTTGCTATTAGATCTATGCAAAAGATAGTAAATATCAATACCTTAAAAACAATAGGACTTTGCATACTTCCACTCAGTAATGAGTTTTGGAATAATATTCTGGGGAAATTCCACAGATAGTAACAGTATATTTCTATTACAAAAAAGAGTAATTAGAATAATAGTAAAAAAAAAGGTAAAGGTATCCCCGTAACATGCCATGAAGGCACTTGGGGGGCATGGAGGTAGAGCCCCATGCTTTCCATGACCTCGGCACTAGAATGAGGTGGAGTGGTCGGCACCACGCTCTGACCGCCTTTTACCCCCGGGAAAGACCCGGTACTCAATTTTATAGGAGGCTGAGTGAACCTCGGGGCCGTTCTGAAAGTTTGGCAACGAGAAAAAATCCTGTCAATTAGAATAATAGTAGGTGCCAAATCTAGGGAATCGTGTACGACTGTTTTCAAAAAACTACAAATAATGCCCAAGGCTTGTCAGTATATCTTTTCATTAATAATCTTCCTCGTATGTAGGCTAATCGTGAAAACTTTGTAACTAATTCAACAGCATAAATACACGTCAAAAAATGACTCTTATACTCCATCGGCAAGTCTATCGTGCTATCAAAAAGGAGTGCGTTATATGGCAGTAAAAATGTTTAATAGCCTCCCTATCGATATAAAAAATGAAACTCAAAACGTCAAATTATTTAGGGCCAAATTAAAGAAGTACCTAATTTGTCACGCCTTCTGTTCTGTAGGTGAATTCATGACATTCAGTAACGCTTCATGAAATTGATACTAAAACTTTGTGTTGTACTATTAGACTATATTGTAAATCTCGTCTGTATATATTTCATTTAGACTGTGACTATAAATTAAGATTTTATAATAGCATTAAGTTTTTTGACTTGTTCGTTATTCTAGCTGTAAGCAATGTATGAATACCATAGAATGTTAATAAATACAATACAATTCAATACATACGATATTTAAATACTGTAGAGTAGTAATTTCTCTCGTATCATAACGTTACACGTCCATTCCTGACACAACATTACAACTTGGGATATAAGCTAGAGAAGAAATCTCTATTCCGCTTAAATTTTAAAGTAAACAGACACATACATTTTCTAATTCAAATATGATTTCTCTGTTTAACTAACCATAGGCGTAATACTCTGTGTTTAGCCTTTCGATATGGACGATTCTACAGAAAGCAGAAACGTTACTTTGGAATCCCTGTCATACCTGTTGGACGAGGCCACTTATGGCTCTCACCATGAAAAAGTGGTAAGTAATCCTCAATTGCTGTAGCCAAATAAGTCGTTTTTATTTATTTTCCAGGAGAAAAAAACTTAATATTTCTGTTTGTATTATTGCAATTGAACTGGATTTTTTTTAGTTTAATAGATAACTTGATTCTGCTTATATTCAAAGAGAAATAATTAAGCTATTTGCGTATAATTTCGATGTTAAACGTTTTAAAAAACTTGACTTATTTTGTTCCAACAATTTACCTCCTTTTTAACTCTATCTTTCCCCGATTTATGATTTTATTTGTATTAAAAATGTATTGTGGGTCCCTATCACCACGGCATGGCGCGTCTTCAGGTTGCGGATAGAGGAGACGGCCTCCAGATATGGAGGGTAGCTGTGAATATATTGAAGAAGCAGTTCTGGACAGCCGATAAGGGTTGGTCCTCCAGCTTGGAGGTTGCGTGAAGGGCTAACAACCCATCACCGTAGAAAACAGATTGTTACGAAACCTTCAAATAAGCATCGGAATGGGACTGATTCTCTGGCACGACCACAGCAAAGGAATAAGGTTATAAGCTTTGGAACTTGAAACGTAACTAGTCTTTATAGAACAGGAGGAGTAACATTAGTAACAAAATAACTAGCAAGATATAGAATAGACTTCGTGGGATTACGTTAGATGGGAATGGCATATCACAAATAGGAGATTAGGCCTACTTGTTACATTATGGGGAAGGAAACAATAATCACCAATTAGGAACAGGATTCTTTGTTCATAAATGAATAAAATCAGCAGTAAAAAGGTCGAATTTATCAGTGACAGGTTATCGTATTTAGTACTTAAGGGTAGATGGTGCGATATCATAGTTACAAATGCTCACGCCTCTACAGGAGAGAAAGACGACCATACAAAGGATAGCTTCTATGTATGTATGTATTTATTTCCACTGCAAGTGGGCAAGCACCCGGTGGCAGTGATATACACAATATAAACAATACACAATAAAATGATGAGCAATACACAAAAAAATCATAAACAATGCACAATAAAATTTACAATACACAATACAATTATATACACAATACAATAATAATACACAATACAATTTAACACAATAATTACAATTAATAATAAAACATAAATAAAGTACCTAATTTTACAATACAACCTACATATGTATAGGCCCTACATAAGTTTCAATAGTCTTTCAGTTTACGCTCATCACACTCACTATAGTGGCACTATGACTCATTTCACTGACACTTTAGGACACATTTCACTCACACACTATAACACATTTCACTGACACTATAGAACACATTTCATTGACGCTATAAATTATCACTGATCGGAACTATTCACTGCACTGTAAAACCATAACTGCACTGCCTCACCTCGCTTCACTGATACAACAGTTCAAATAAGACTGATAATTACACCCTTATGCATACGTATAAACAGAACTACATTTAAGCTAAACATTTCTAGTCTAAGAATCTCTTACAAGCTATTTTTAAATAATTTACAATTCAAACCAAGGGAGTAACTCGTGAGGCTAAATAAATACATGTCACCTTAAAAAATTAAATGTTAAATGTCACCTTAATTATAATTTGCACTTTATACACAACTTTTTAAGTTATTCTTGAATCTCCTTAACGAAGGACAGCCCTCAAAGACCGCTGCAGGTAGGTCATTCCAATCATTTATAGTTCTATTTAAAATAAGAATTTACTTACATCCGTTTTCTGTTTCCTACATTTGATTTTAAAAAAATGATCGTTCCTACCATAGTAAGTTGACTTTTCTAACCGAGCCGTTATGTCTACTCATGCTTTCTGACCTATATGTGCTCTATACAATGATGTTATTCTAGTTATCCTACGTCCGTTTTCCAAAGTTTCCCATTAAAGTTCTTTTATCGTATCTTTTCCATCTTCTCTCTTACCTTTAACACATTGGAATTGGAACACATTTTTGAACAGTTATGTTTATAAAATCTTAAATGGCTAGAGAAACAAGGTCCTGAAAAGGGCTAAATCTTTATTTTTAAAACAAAATCTTATGTTTATAAAATCTTAAATGGCTAGAGTAACAAGGTCCTGGAAAGGGCTAAATCATTCTTTTTAAAACATAATATGATGTTTATAAAATCTTAAATGGCTAGAGAAACAAGGTCCTGAAATGGGCTAAATTATACTTTTTAAAACATAATCTTATGTTTATAAAATCTTAAATGGCTAGAGAAACAAGGTCCTCAAATGGGCTAAATTATACTTTTTAAAACATAATTTTATGTTTATAAAATCTTAAGTGGCTAAAGAAACAAGGTCCTGAAAAGGGCTAAATCATTCTTTTTAAAACAATCTGATGTTTATAAAATCTTAAATGGCTAGAGTAACAAGGTCCTGAAAAGGCTAAATCTTTCTTTTTAAAACATAATCTTATGTTTATAAAATATCAAATGGCTAGAGAGACAAGGTCCTGAAAAGGGCTAAATCTTTCTTTTTAAAACATAATCTTATGTTTATAAAATCTCAAATGGCTAGAGTGACAAGGTCCAGAAAGGGCTAAATCATTCTTTTTAAAACAATCTGATGTTTATAAAATCTTAAATGGCTTGAGTAACAAGGTCCTGAAAAGAGCTAAATCATTCTTTTTAAAACATAATCCTATGTTTATAAAATCTTAAATGGCTAGAGAAACAAGGTCCTGAAAAGGGCTAAATCATTCTTTTTAAAACATAATCTTATGTTTATAAAATCTTAAATGGCTAGAGAAACAAGATCCTGAAAAGGGCTAAATCCTTCTTTTTAAAACATAATCTTATGTTTATAAAATCTTAAATGGCTAGAGTAACAAGGTCTTGAAAAGGGCTAAATCATTCTTTTTAAAACAATCTTATGTTTATAAAATCTTAAATGGCTAGAGAAACAAGGTCCTGGAAAGGGCTTAATCTTTCTTTTTAAAACAATCTGATGTTTATAAAATCTTAAATGGCTAGAGAAACAAGGTCCTGAAATGGGCTAAATTATACTTTTTAAAACATAATATTATGTTTATAAAATCTTAAGTGGCTAAAGAAACAAGGTCCTGAAAAGGGCTAAATCATTCTTTTTAAAACATAATCCTATGTTTATAAAATCTTAAATGGCTAGAGTAACAAGGTCCTGAAAAGGCTAAATCTTTCTTTTTAAAACATAATCTTATGTTTATAAAATATCAAATGGCTAGAGTGATAAGGTCCTGAAAAGGGCTAAATCTTTCTTCTTAAAACATAATCTTATGTTTATAAAATCTCAAATGGCTAGAGTGACAAGGTCCTGAAAAGGGCTAAATCATTCTTTTTAAAACAATCTGATGTTTATAAAATCTTACATGGCTAGAGTAACAAGGTCCTGAAAAGGGCTAAATCTTTCTTTTTAAAACATAATCTTATTTTTATAAAATCTCAAATGGCTAGAGTGACAAGGTCCTGAAAAGGGCTAAATCATTATATTTAAAACATAATCTTATGTTTATAAAATATTATATGGCTAGAGTAACAAGGTCCTGAAAAAGGCTAAATCTTTCTTTTTAAAACATAATCTTATGTTTATAAAATCTCAAATGGCTAGAGTGACAAGGTCCTGAAAAGGGCTAAATCATTCTTTTTAAAACATAATCTTATGTTTATAAAATCTTAAATGGCTAGAGTAACAAGGTCCTGAAAAGGACTAAATCTTTCTTTTTAAAACATAATCTTATGTTTATAAAATCTTAAATGGCTAGAGTAACAAGGTCCTGAAAAGGACTAAATCTTTCTTTTTAAAACATAATCTCATGTTTATAAAATCTCAAATGGCAAGAGTGACAACGTCCTGAAAAGGGCTAAATCATTCTTTTTAAAACATAATCTTATGTTTATAAAATCTTAAATGGCTAGAGTTATAAAATCTCAAATGGCTAGAGTAACAAGGTCCTGAAAAGAGCTAAATCTTTCTTTTTAAAACATAATCTTATGTTTATAAAATCTCAAATGACTAGAGTAACAAGGTCCTGAAAAGGACTAAATCTTTCTTTTTAAAACATAATCTTATGTTTATAAAATCTCAAATGGCTAGAGTAACAAGGTCCTGAAAAGGGCTAAATCTTTCTTTTTAAAACATAATGTTATGTTTATAAAATATCAAATGGCTAGAGTGACAAGGTCCTGAAAAGGGCTAAATCATTCTTTTTAAAACAATCTGATGTTTATAAAATCTTAAATGGCTTGAGTAACAAGGTCCTGAAAAGGGCTAAATCATTCTTTTTAAAACATAATCCTATGTTTATAAAATCTTAAATGGCTAGAGTAACAAGGTCCTGAAAAGGACTAAATCTTTCTTTTTAAAACATAATCTTATGTTTATAAAATCTTAAATGGCTAGAGTAACAAGGTCCTGAAAAGGGCTAAATCTTTCTTTTTAAAACATAATCTTATGTTAATAAAATCTTAAATGGCTAGAGTGACAAGGTCCTGAAAAGGGCTAAATCTTTCTTTTTAAAACATAATATTATGTTTATAAAATCTTAAATGGCTAGAGTAACAAGGTCCTGAAAAGGGCTAAATCTTTCTTTTTAAAACATAATCTTATGTTTATAAAATCTTAAATGGCTAGAGTGACAAGGTCCTGAAAAGGGCTAAATCATTCTTTTTAAAACATAATCTTATGTTTATAAAATCTTAAATGGCTAGAGTAACAAGGTCCTGAAAAGGGCTAAATCTTTCTTTTTAAAACATGATCTTATGTTTATAAAATCTCAAATGGCTAGAGTGACAAGGTCCTGAAAAGGGCTAAATCATTCTTTTTAAAACATAATCTTATGTTTATAAAATCTTAAATGGCTAGAATAACAAGGTCCTGAAAAGGTCTAAATCTTTCTTTTTAAAACATAATCTTATGTTTATAAAATCTCAAATGGCTAGAGTAACAAGGTCCTGAAAAGGGCTAAATCTTTCTTTTTAAAACATAATCTTATATTTATAAAATCTCAAATGGCTAGAGTGACAAGGTCTTGAAAAGGGCTAAATCATTCTTTTTAAAACACTCTGATGTTTATAAAATCTTAAATGGTTAGGAGTAGGCCTAATAAAGTCCTCAAAAAGCTAAGTCATTCTTTATGAAACTTAATATGATGTTTATAAAATCTTAAAAGTCCGGATCCTATATCATATAAGCTATTGTTTTATATATTTTTTGCATTAATTTTCTGCTATAGATCAATTGGGTGAAGTTCTTCGACGTTTTAACTGCTGGCATCGATGACCCCGTTGCTAAAAGCGACGACTTAATAATTGTAACTGATTTGGGTTATTTGAAGCAACTGACGCAACTTTTAGTCAACATCAGGTTTGAGGTGACACGTAAGTATTGTGCACATTGCTCATATTATAACGATAACTATCTAGAGTAGACCTGTATGTGAACAAAGTCAGTTTACGCCTTGCGTACTTGTTTCCTCCAACAACAGAGAGACGTATCTTATATATCAAACTATATCCATTTCTGTTAAATAGTTCTGTTGGAAATTATAGTTCTGTTTGTCTGGCATTCCTCTATTTCCATCCAAACCACTTCAAAGACGTATTAAGGGGTTAGAGTCCACACCTGTGGAATAACGGTCAGCGCGTCTGGCTGCGAAACCAGGTGGCCCGGGTTCGAATCCCGGTCGGGGCAAGTTACCTGCTTGAGGTTTTTTCCGGGGTTTTCCCTCAACCCAATACGAGCAAATGCTGGGTAACTTTCGGTGCTGGACCCCGGACTCATTTCACCGGCATTATCACCTTCATATCATTCAGACGCTAAATAACCTAGATGTTGATACAGCGTCGTAAAATAACCCAATAAAAAAATAAAAAATAAAAAAAATAAGGGGTTAGGTACAGCTTACGGCAGTAAAATATTTGGAAATATTCAACATTTTTTTCCTCCATTATTGTATCTTGTACAGTAATGAAAATTGGTATGTATAAAACACTGTCCTTCCTCTACTATATGAAAAAAAAATATTTTTACGATTAAAAAAAAAACAATTTGTATATATTTTTTTCAAAATTCAAAATGATACCAGTTTACTGTGCTATAATGAAGCGTTTCCCTCATAACTCATAAACTTGTTAACTTTTTGATGTTGTCTTTATTTTATTTTATTGCTGAAACTCATGTTTACAATATCATGATCTTTCAACTACAGACCTTAATAAATACTATTATTTTTTTTTATGTTGTGTTAGAAGGAAATACTGACATTTCACCATTTTTTAAAATGAATTTATTTTTATCAGACAATCTAACAAAGGTAGAGAAGTGATCTTGTATCATATTGAATCATCACAGAATGTTGGATAGTTTTTGAGTTATGTGGGAAACGCTTCATCACTGCACAGTGAACTGAATTTTGAAAAAAAATTGTAAATATTTTTTTTTTAAATCGTTGAAATATTTTTTTCATATAACAGAAGGACAGTGTTTTACACGTACTAATTTTCATTGTTGTACAAGTTACAGTAATGGAGGAAAAAAATATTGAATATTTCCAAAATTTTACTGCTGTAAACTGTACCTAGCCCCTTAAGAGAGGAAAAAGCTCTACTACTATAGTATAGTAGGCTTACATAAAAATAAAAACATCTACAGTGTTTTTGTTCCGAAAAAATAGTCATTTAGGCATTTAATGACTTGTACATCCTTTGAATTGTGGACGTGTTGTCTGCTGGGGAAACTCGTTATCTTCGAAAAGAGCACTATTTAATTATTGTAAAATATGACATCTCAGAAGAGGAAATCCTGCAGGCGAATCGTGAAACAGATAAATAAAAGTGAAACTACTTTCCACAAATTAAATTGTTTTACATTTTGAGCTTTATATAAATTAAATTCTAAAGCATGCCAAGTTAATAGCATTGCATGATGGAAATGTCAGGTAATAAAATAGAGAAATAGAATTTATGTTTTCGGAAAACGTATTGTGTGTCTTTCACGTATTAAATTTGATTATCTTGTTAACATGTTTCGGCCTGCTATTGACCATCTTCAGAATTCGCTGTTGCTGGTCTTGGCGCCTTTTGTTTCGTTTCCTGTGGGGGTGTGTTTGTGTAGTGTAATGTGGAGTCAAAGAGTGTGTGTTTTGAAATTGAGTTGTGTGTTGAGAATTTCGTTTGGATGTCTTTTTGTGTGCCCGTATATTTCATATTGTTCTAGTGTGTTTAGTTTCTGGATTTTTGGTTGGATGTGTAGAATTTCCATGTCCGTGTTGATGTCTCTGTAGATGTGGTTAGCATTTGTGATGTGTTCTGCATATGTAAAAGTGTTTTATAATTTTGTTATGGCTGTGATGTGTTCTTTGTAACGTGTTTGAAATGATCTGCCTGTCTGTCCTATGTAGAAGTTGTTGCAGGTGTTACATTTGAGTTTGTATACGCCTGTGTGGTTGTGTTCGTTTGTTTGTATGTGTGTTGAAATGTTTTTGTAGAGTATTATTTGTTCTGTATGCGATGTTGTAATTTCATTTCTTGAATGAGGTTGCTATTTTGTGTGTGTTTTTGTTTTCGTATGTTAGTGTGATGTATTTTTTGTGTTATTGTGTTTGTGTTGTATTCTTATGTTTTTTGTGATTATGTTTTGCCTTTCATATTATGTTGGGGTTGTATCCGTTTTCTTGTGCTATGTATTTGAATGTGTTTAGCTCTTCTTTGTAATCATGTTGGTTCATTGGTATGTTGAGTAGTCTGTGTACCATTGTTCGGAGTGCAGCTTGTTTGTGTTGTGTTGGGTGATTGGACTCTTTGACTCCACATTACACAACACAAACACACCCCCAACAGGAAACAAAACAAAAGGCGCCAAGACCAGAAACAGCCAATTCTAAAGCTGGCCAATAGCAGGCCGAAACATGTTAACCAGGTAATAAAATTTAACACGTGAAAGACACACAATACGTTTTCCGAAGTGATACAGTGTTAAAAGTTATGTAATCAAGATTTATAATTTGTGTTTCTTTTAGTTTAAGAACAGGCTCTAAGAATTAATAATTTCTCAGATCGTGTTTCTAGCTTTTCTTTGTGCTTAGGTGAAATTTGAACAGATCAACATGGCTGAATTAGCCCAACTTTTTCCTCTCTTTTTTCACCCCCATCAAATCCACGTTCTTCAACAAGTCCTGCAATGCTCTGTCATCCCGCTGGCTACCTTGCCACCTTACTTTAGTGATGGGCGATAGTACTACCGATATTATCGATTGTTATGATTTAAACTATCGATAGCCAAATTGTTTTCAATACTATCGATAGTTCTGGCGATTATTGATAGTATCGAAAAAATTAAAGATCATTCATAATATTATAAGGTTTTCAAATTGGAGTTGAGTAACACGATTCTTTTTCAGGAGTCGTTTCCAGCGATTCAATCACACATTACAAATCGGTTCTATCTATTGACGGTTCGTTCACAACTGGCCCCAGTCTGTGATACTAATGGCCAATTTCTCCAAGAAATGTTTAATTTGGTTTAATTAGTGTTAAATTAACAGTCTGTTTATTTTTAACTTTCCGTTAATGTATTTTCCATTTTTTCAACATCAATCAATACTTAACTGTAACTGTCGTTAACACTATTTTAACCACTCAATTGCAGTTGCAATGATTTTGCACATGTAGGGGAGAGTCGGGTAGTATCGGATATCGGGTAATATCGGACAGTGAGTTTCATCTACCACACAATGATAGTACCTGATTCACATGGTTTCGTTTCTGTGATGTCGCATAGAGAAACGTAACCATGTCATTCAGGTACTACCATATGGTGATAGATGAAAGAAACGCACTGTCCGATATTACCCGATGTCCGATACTACCCGACTCTCCCCTAAGAAAATTTTTTATTGGCTGATATTATTCTTTCGATTATAGATATTGTATAGTAAGTCATGAAACATGTAGAAAATCATAACCTGGTACAGTAGGCCATGTTTGATAAAGAAGAAGACAAATGGAAGTTGTAGGAGACTACTATTGAATAATAATATTATTACAAAGTAAGGTTATAGTACAAATGCTAACATATGACTTCTCAAAGAAGCAATTGTTACTGAAACCTTTTTAATATAATAGGCTACTCACTGTGTATTTTGAAACACTATTGACATTGCCTATAGTTAGTTGAAAAGAGCCAGTATCATTGAATCAAGAGTAAATCGTAGATGCTGAATTGGAGTAAGTGGTCTATTTCTGTTTGTAAGATATTCAAGTCTGGTTTAAATTTCTTGTAAAATTTTGACGCCTACTTGTTTCGAAAATCTATATTGTCACAAATTTCATTATCATGCATAGTATATAAACCATCATTCCTAGTTATCTTGCCACTTTGAATCCCACATTTTCTAAATATTCAGTATATAATAGCTCAGCATCAAAATAAGCAGCCAAGATGATAATCAGTTCACTTTTGAAGATTATCTTCCCTACATTAGCTTTTCAAATTGTCTTTTAAATGTTATGTTATCAGTCATTCGCGAAATATTCGTTAAACAGAGACACAAAATATTATTTTCACAACTTCTGCTTGAACAGCTGTGGCGTCATATGCCATATTTAACTATCTGTTAAATGAGTTAACTGCCTAAAATCCTACATTTAAAGTTAACAAACACTTAACAATCTGTTCAGCCAAACTAGTGCTGAAGACATGAAATAACAATATTTAACAAACTGTTTAGAGTTTAACGTTCGTTAAATGTTCTAACAATACTTGGAGAAACCGGCCATAAGTATTATGTGAATCGTAAACGAACGACTCACACAACTTTTCCCTTTGCAACCAAAGAGTAGAATAAAAACTTTCCACATTTCTCGCATTCTTCTCACAAATCCCCCCTTCATTCCATCGACACTTCCGTTTAGCCATCCATTAATAAAAAGAGAATGCCTTTGATGTTTCAGAGGCTTACATATGGTGGCAAGTAGTGCAAGCTCTGGCACCCCATTCCAGTAGAGCGATGAGGGACATCCGTTCGGAAACGCTTAGAAATATGTTCTCCATTCCTATGTACAACGAGCACAGGTCAGTTAGCTATATCAATCTTATGTAAGTTCTGCAATAATGAAATTAGTTATAACAAAAGACTCATTTATTTAGCTTAACACTTTTCACCCAAGATACAGACGTTCAGTTGTCAGCACATTTTCTGTAATTTTTAAGAAAAATGATGTGTAAATAAATATAAATGAAGGATAAAGATGCCCCATTTGTATGACGTGCTCGTTTTTGGTCTAAATGCCTATCTTATGAGTATAGCGCTTGCCTTCTGTGCTCGAAATTGCGGGTTCGATTTCGGCCCAGGTCGATGGCATTCAAGTGTGTTTAAATGCGACAGGCTCATGTCGGTAGATTTACTGGTATGTAAAAGAACTCCTGCGGGACAAAATTCCGACACACCGGTGACCCTGATATAACCTCGACAGTTGCGAGTGTCGTTAAATAAAACACAATTTTTTTTGTAACATTGATCAGCCTTATGGGCTTTGAATGTAACAACTTTTATCAATGTCACTATGCTACCATCTAGCGACTGACAAAAAAGCACGTTATAACTCTCATTTGAACTGCATTCTTGGTTTCCTTTTGAAGGAATCATTATTGGTGCATTTTGTTACTGAATCTGACTGACCTGAGGTTCTAGTTCCATCTCGTTAGTTAGAGGTTCAAATGAATTGTGTAATTCCACGTCAGGATGAACTGCTGAATCCAAGACACCAGATAGTGGATTAGTAGCATTTGACTCCATATCACTCTTATTTTCATCACTTGATTTAAATTTCTTTGTCGGTACAGATGTTACCTGAATAATTTCGAGGGAAAAATTGTTCCGGAGCCGGGTATCGAACCCGGGACCTTTGGTTTAACGTACCAACGCTCTACCACTGAGCTACTCGGGAACTCTAACCGACACCGATCCAATTTTTCCCGCTATATCCACAGACCTCAAAGTGGGCTGACAACAGTCAAGCAACCAACTTCGAGTGCACACTAACTCCGTGTGACTTAAATTGTGGTTTTCTGTTAATGAACAGTGACGTGTATTATGCAAATCAAGATTTTCAGGTATAACTCCCTGTAAAGCTGATTTGAATAATTTCGAGGGAAAAATTGTTCCGGAGCCCACTTTGAGGTCTGTGGATATAGAGGGAAAAATTTGATCGGTGTCGGTTAGAGTTCCCGAGTAGCTCAGTGGTAGAGCGTTGGTACGTTAAACCAAAGGTCCCGGGTTCGATACCCGGCTCCGGAACAATTTTTCCCTCGAAATTATTCAAATCAGCTTTACAGGGAGTTATACCTGAAAATCTTGATTTACAGATGTTACCTGTTTTGATTTCAATGTTGATGGTTTTAGTTTAGAAGTAGATTGACGTGAATAAGTTTTTAGCACAGGAGAATTTACGGAAGAATATCGTAATTCTAAATCACTATCCACAATGTGTTGTGTATCCTCGGGCGAAGGCGGCCGATGCATATTTGTGATATTTTCATTAGCCATTTCAATATCGTAGGTCTAATGCGTTGCTATCAATAAAACTGAACCCAATATGGGCACAGAAAAATGTCTTATTTAACACAATATTATTAATGTCAAGGACAACTATTATTAATTTATAACTAAAAACAACACTTAAACAATTAAAACACAAAAACACTGATCAAATTAAAGCGAAACACTGATTAAATGTATTTATGCCGGGCAGAATACAAATTCAAATGATCCGCCATTCAGACCCAACAAACGACGCTGTTCAGTCAGACTTCAAGGAAAGCAAAAGTCCTGCTGTATACATCAGTCATCAGATCATACATCCACTACTGCTGTGAGATATGGGGCCAAGCTCATCCTCGCCACCTGAAGAGTCTGGAAGGAATTCAAAGAGCTGTCTGCAGAACAATCACTGGTGCACACTACCTCACGAACAATGTCAAACTCTTCAGTGAACTTCATATACCCTTCCTGGTTGCTCATATTCAAGATCTAAGACTACATACAGGAACAAGCTACTTCATCATGCCAACCCTTTACTAAGAGACATAACATAAATTCAAACAAAATACTTCCGTCTTTGACGGTCTTAGTAATAAATTTCTAAATTATAGACATCAGCTCAAAGAATTTTGAGTGACCACAAGGGTCCTGAATACAATAAACATGTACAATAATGTGATGTGATACATTAAAGAAAAAAGAAAGTTAATTGTTGAAGGCAAATATAAGTTGATTAATTGAAATAGAGATGATGATGTAATATCTGAAGAGAATCCTTGATAATATTTATAAGAATAGACATTACATAATGAAAAGTTTTAAGTGTGCTTAAATGCGACAGGCTCATGTCAGTAGATTTACTGGCATGTAAAAGAACTCCTGCGGGACTAAATTCCGGCACATCCGGCGACGCTGATATAACCTCTGCAGTTGCGAGCGTCGTTAAATAAAACATAACATTTTAATCAAAAGGAATGTGAAGTTTCTTAAGATAATTCCACGTGAATTTTGTGATTGAACCTCTACTGCCAAACAGCAAACCAATGACGGACCATTGTTTAAGAGGGACGTTGTACTTTTGAGAAAGATACAGCAGACTATACTGTTTTCGCTGTAAGAAAAATCCTAATGTAAACACAAGCACGTTGCTGTCATACCCGTGATTGGCTCCCAGTCGAAACACTCACACGACTCAGAGAAATATAGTTCATGTTTGGAAACCATAATCTTGTATTATTTGAAAATAAAAAATTCAATTCTAGTTGTTAAATACAATAAAACATATAACTTCACTCATATGTAAAACGCTATGTAAAAGAAAAACTACTTTTATGTTTTGTTGTGTACTATGAACGCGGATGAATACCAACAGTAACACCGCGGTAGTCTGTTCTTGTAAGAGCTGGCGTCACTACGTAAGCACGTGGTACTGAAGTATAGCTTCTGTATCCTCGGTGTGTGTGGTTATTAGTCATAAGATTGGAAACCTTCTGAAAAGCGGAAAAAACAAATAGTCTTAAATATATATAATAAATTATGTGATAATTTAATTACAGTATAATTATAAAGTAAATGTTTCCTAAGCAAACGAATGCACAGTAGTGAAGTTAGGCCTACTTGACGAGTAACGGGAAATGTTTAACATGAAACAGAATGTACAACAGTAGGCGGGAACACGTACTGAGAATCTATGGCGCCAAACAGCGGCCAATGAAGCCTCACTTCAGTCACGTGCTATTGTTTATATTAGGATTTTTCTTACAGCGAAAATATTATAGGCTTATATATGGACTTCTTCTCAATATCAACTTCGGTGGCCTGATTTAGGTTTCTTTCGAAACGGATAATAGGGTCAAGAACAAGAGCCCGTTTTAAGCGTCCGTTGATTGCAATAATGTCTGCCCGTCTAAAAGAACCATCTGATGATACACAATGTACTTCCTCATGAATCTCCCAATTTAAAGTTTTTAACGATGTCGCCAAAGCATGTCGTACACGATGATGTCTAGCATTGATCAGCAGCTCGCCTTTAGGGCATTGTCCAAGCACGTGTCCAAGTGTTTCAAGCTCACTACAGTCTGGATGACGGCAGCGGGTTGTGCTTAGAGTTCTGCCCGGTATTGCGCGAACCGCCGAAATATTGCTTGACATTTTTAAAGCATTGGTCCATTCTGAGGAAGATAGGCCCTTTCGATTGCTTACCCATGAGTTAGCCTTGGGGAGATCACTATAAACAATAACTCCTTTACCACGCAAGGTATGGTTTGTCCAAGTTTGGAATGCGTCATTTCTTAAGTGTTTACAAATTTTACGACCTGACCAGTTGATAGCATCAATAGTTGTGATATTCAATTTTGACAGAGCAGAAACTTTTTCACTTACAAGGTCCCTAACATTGTGGAGATGGGAGTCATCAACACGAAGAAGAGTATTACAGATATTTATATGTTGCACATATGCTTCCCAAGATGCTTTCATTAACGAAAGACCACGATATTTTTTAGGGGAGTAAAGCATTCCGTCTGGACAGTCATGAGGAAGACCAATAAGCTCTTTGCATGCTCCTCTGGTAACTTTATCTAAATCATTAAATCTTTAGCAAAACCTATTTACACTTCAATTTATAAAATCATATTTTTGTAAAAGGCAAAGGTCCAAGAGACCTGGTACTTTTAATAAAAACATCTTAAAACTAAAAAAAATTGGACTGCATGAAGCAACTGCACTTCCATATAGCGGTCAACAGTGACTATTCTGGTGGCTGTTCTCTTCCACATGATACCGTTTTTAACATGGGGATGGCCAATCTGTTATATATGTGATCACTGCTATCACTATTGCAAATTTTACATGCTAATAGATAAAGAATGTAAATGAAGATGTAAAAAGGAACTAAACACAATAACAACGTTCCTGCCTCAGGCCATAGAACCAGGGCTCATCCGCAAACGAGTTATCTGATAATCCCGGGGATCCGTGTCCCCAAACCCTTCCTCTATCACAGGCCTCCACTGTGCGCTCTCCGAGCCGGCTCACAGCTCATGAGCGGAAAGCAGATATTAGCTGCGCTCTGTATAAGGGTGGACTGGAAGAAGGGGTGATCTCGTACAAAATATACACAAAAGGAAGTACTATTACGAGTGCTTATGAAATGAATTCCCGTTCAATATTTGCAAAACTATCTTGGACTATTGTTAATTAATAAAGAAATATTTATTTTACAGAAATAATAGAAATTTTATACCTACTTAAATGTACAATATCATTTTGTTGTATTTTTATTTATTAGTACATCAAAACGAGGTTTTATGCTGTTGGCAGCTGAAAGGAACAGTAGCCTACTGATCGTAATGAAACATCAGTTACAGATGTTCGATGCCTGTCTTTATTAAAGTTGATTATAGAAACAGTTGCTCACTAATACAGAGTGTTTCAAAAATACGGGGCATAATTTCAGGTATGTATTTCCCACATGTAGACAATCAAAATACTTCATTACAACATGTGTCCGGAAATGTTTCATTTCCGAGTTATGGCCTTCACAACATTGAAATTCACCGGAAAGTTTTTCTTTCCGCAGGTCGTTGTCATTACAGCAGATGTTCAAAATGTCCACCTCCTACTTGAATACAGACCTCACATCGATGTCTCATTGACCTGCGAACACGATCCCAAACTCCAGGAGTATTGCGTATGTCCTCAGAACATGCCACAATTCGATTCCGAAGGGATTCCAAATCAGGCACCGGAAACAAATAAACCAATGATTTTAAATGGCCCCACAAGTAGAAATCGAGAGGGTTCAGATCAGGTGAGCGTGGAGGCCAAGCAATTGGGCCACCTCTACCTATCCATCGATCAGGAAACCTTCGATCCCAGTACCTACACAACACTGAATGTAACCTTCGTCTCGGAATGAACTGTCAGATTGCCCTCTTAATGTCTCCTTTGACGGCAACGGCCTGCGGAAAGAAAAACGTTCCGGTGAATTTCAATGTTTTGAAGGCCATAACTCGGAAATAAAGCATTTCCGGACACATGTTGTAATGAACTATTTTGATTGTCTACATGTAGGAAGTACATACCTGAAATTGTGCCCCGTATTTTTGAAACACCCTGTATAAATGTTGAGAAAAACATAGCAATCATTTTCACAGCGAGCTTGTGTAGTCGTGGATATTATTGCTAATGTTTAGTCTTGTAAAACTCAACCAGGCTAGTAGTATTATTCAAACGATCTTTAGCCCTTAGGTCACATTGAAGATCAATAAGTTCGAGCTGTAAATCGTTAAATGTTAAATGTTATGTTCCGTCTTTTAGATTCCTCCATACTGTACTGTAGCAGTAGGTAAGCAACGTGAAACAGTTACTGAGAATAGGCCTACACACTGCACTCCATTAGATAACTGAGTGGTCGTTTCCCTCTCCTCTACCATTAGCAAGTCTATGTTATTCTGACGTATCTTCCTCTCCTTTTCGGCGAGCGGTAAACACGGCTCTCCCGCTCCGAAGGAGCGCTCGCGCTTGCTGAGTGCTGTTTGTGCAGGTATGATTTAGAGAATAACATGGTCTGGCTAGTAATTATTGTTTAATTTTCTGTTTGAATACTGAAATTGTAAAATGTCTGACATTTACAGGTAATATATTAAAAATCTTTAAACCAGTATAATAATAATAATAATAATAATAATAATAATAATAATAATAATAATAATAGGCCTAATAATAGGCCTAATAATAGTAATAACAATAATAATAATAATAATAATAATAATAATAATAATAATAATAATCCGAGGCACGACAGCCATGACCGATCATCAGGTTGTTGGCTCACGTCCACATACTGAAGCAGAGGTGGACGATCATCCAACCAGAATGGAGGTATCGTGTGGTTGGCACATAATCCCTCCAGTCGTTATAGCTTACTTTCGTAACAGGATTTCGCTATCTATCGTAGTTCCCCAAGTACATCACGATGTTGGGTGGGCACCGGTCCCATACACTGGTCGAAAATTCATATGCTCTGTCAGCATCGGAAATCCGTTCTATCCCAAAGACTTCACCATCCTACTTTTACTATTGCAGATGGTACATGGAGAGTGCTGATGGAATGATAGTGGGAAAGAGGAGTATCCCAAGAAAACCATCGGCAACGTTTGCTTTGTCCACTAACTTGGCTGGAGGTCGAACCCAGGCCGCCTGCATGAAAGACCAGCGCTCTAATACTTGAGACACAGACGCGACTGCAACACTGTTAAGTAACGCTACCCCTTACTTCCTTCCCTCCTCCGCCTAGGCCAATTCCACACTGAGCTGTCGAACGTTAGATTCATGAACATAAAAAACTAGTGAGAATTCCGTTCGTCAGTTGGATAACAAAGCACTAACCACACCTCACTGGGCTGGATGGAAACTAATGTTGTATCGCAGTCAAACCAATCGCTGCACAGATAGAACTGATCGAGATGCTATTGGGAGAAATAAAAATTCAATCTCGAATCAAGTACAAACCTTTTATTTTATCTCTGCCCAGGGGCGGCTTTCGAAGGGGGGCTGCGGAGCTGCAGTACCCCCAGACATTCTCTTGTCTCGTTTTATGTTCTGAAATATATTTATTATACAGTCTCTATTTTGGCGGCCGGGTAGCTCAGTTGGTAGAGCAGCTGGCTACGGACTGGAAGGTCCGGGGTTCGATCCCAGGTGGTGACAGGATGTTTTCTCTCGTTGCCAAACTTTCAGAACGGCCCCAAGGTTCACTCAGCCTTCTATAAAATTGAGTACCGAGTCTTTCCCGGGGGTAAAAGGCGGTCAGAGCGTGGTGCCGACCACACCACCTCATTCTAGTGCCGAGGTCATGGAAAGCATGGGGCTCTACCTCCATGCCTCCTAAGTGCCTTCATGGCATGTTACGGGATACCTTTACCTTTTTTTTACAGTCTCTATTTAGCGGCTCGAATTTTTTTTTTAATTTCGCTCTCAATGACATGCACGCAGTCGTTAGTGAAGTCACTTCTTCCCCTGGTGCTGCCAGAGCGAAACGATAGACAAGGACGGATTGGTGAAGCCACTTCCTACCCTGGAGCTCCCAGTCTCGTCTCGGATGCTTTGCGCGTTAGTTTTACCCCTCCCCCTGCTGCCCCTTGCCGTGAATCCAGAGTTTCCAGGCGCTGCAAAATTTGCAGCAGTTTGTCAGTAGCGCGCAGTTTTAAATACATTTTCTTTAACGTTGTGAGTATAACAAGTGCAACAATGTTTAATTCTGTACAATATTTACAGTCTATTCAGTTCAGCACCTTAACAATTCAGGAGAAATGTGAAATTAAGTGCCCTTCAGTTCAATCTCATAATGGAAAGAGCCGCTAAACAAAATAGCCTACAAAGCTCGCATATTTTTTGCTAATTTATCCAGTATCCCTGCTTTCTTCTCTCGATCTCCACACAGTCTGTATTAGAGTAATGTGTTTAAAAACAATTCCATCAGCTGGGGCAACAAGATGGAGTTTTAAAATTAGAACAGTAAATGTTGTTCATGAGAAGAAGGAGCCATTGCTAGAATGTTTTCAAACCATAATGGAATGCGAAACATCTAACAACATCGCAATAAATGATGCAAGCGCCCTGGTGCGTACTCTTGAAGATCCTGAATTCAATTTCTGGCTCAGTGTTTTTCATTTATTGATGTATCATGTAGATATATTATACAACCAACTACAACATCGCCAGTTAGATATTTCTAAGGTTCAAATCTGCATATAAAAAAATTAAGTTATGGTTTATTTCACGACACTCGCAACTGTAGGGGTTATATCAGCGTCGCCGGTGTGCCGGAATTTTGTCCCGCAGGATTCTTTTAAATGCCAGACAATACGGAACAGTGCACAGTTGAGCAGCGAGATCTGTGAAAAAGAAACCCTAAAAAGCGTCGTAAGGTCGAAGGGATTCAGACAAGGGTTGCGGCACCCAAGGAAGTGTGTGACCTTATTATCACACAAGCTTACACCCGATTCCAGTTCATAGATATCTGATATTATCTGCTCATCTGTGTCAAGAAAAATTTGAATGCTACAAAAGCTCATTTCCTGAAAATGACCTAAATGTATGTGTGGAGCTTTTTCCAATGTCCGATAAAGACAAACTAAAAACGAACTCACTGTGTTGTATCAGAGACAATAATTCAGAAATGTCAGTAATCCAGACAAGCTCTTGCAGTTTCTTCTATCTGAGAACTTGCAGGCCTCATTTTCAGAAGTTGTGGAACTACTACCCATAGCTATCGCCGTACCAATGACAACTTCCGATCCAAAACGTTGCTTTTCGTGCTTGAAGAGAGAAAAAATCCTATCTTAGAAATACGATAAGAGAAGAGAGACTGACCGCATTAGCTATGTTTTCCATTGTAAAGACTATGTTAAACGTCATATCGGATTTTAATAAGAAAGTGATTCAAAAGTTTGAAACCTACAAGACAAGGCGCATGGAAGTAATCTTTAAATAACATAAGTTGCATGGTTTATTTTTCTATGCAGCCCCCCTGAATTCAGTACCCACGAGCCGCCACTGGCTCTGCCTCTGTGCAGTGTCATAGTGTGCGGTGAGGGTAAAAGGAGAGGGTTGAATGCTCTTTAATACACTAACGCAGCGATGTCAGACAGGGACTAAACGGAGCGGAGCGCTCCACTAGACTGGTTGCGTGCTCCGGTGTTTCCAGAGACATAAGTAGGCTTCGAGACTTCGGACCCGATAGAGCAGTTCAGTGGGAAATCCGTATAACGGCGTACTGAGTATAGTGGTAAAGCGTACAGTGAGTGGGGGTACTGTAGAATGAATGCCAACAAATACGCAAAGGAAAACGCTCTGGATTTCAAGGTTCTGACGAATAATTTGGTTTTCATACAAACCTATTTTCAAACTGTGTCTGAAACTATTACACGGTTAGAAAAGTCAGAGCAAGAGATGCCGGAAGCCCTCAAATTAGTTGAGGAAATGACACAGAGAATTAATGAGACACCAAGTACACCGGTTACTGAACGTGTAAAACAGAAGTGGAAATCAATTTTATGTAAAAATAACGGATATGGAACATTGTGTAATATAAACAGCAAATTAGTGGACATAGAGTCACCCGAGAATAAAGGACTGTCTCTTAGAAACTGCAATGATATTAGCTTTTTTTCGTTTTGCTCCTATAAAGTCATGCCAGGTAGAGCGCATGTTTTCACAGTACAAACTGTGTTTGGTAGACAACTGAAAAAGATTTCCGTTTGAGGCACTGAAAATGTATTTTGTAGTACATTGCAATTCGGTACTGTAACTGCACTGCCTAAAGACGACCAATAGGATAAATGAAGAAATTAAAATTGCTACATGCTTATTTCCACCATTAACACTGTGTATAATTAAACAAATGCTTATACTATAAAAGACAGGAGAATAAATGTTTTTCACATTATTTTGACATTATCATTGTGTAATGTATATTTACTTTAAGAATGTACATAGGATGTGTGTTCCCCATACTACCGTACTCTACTCTAAATAGCAACGTTGTTACCTCAACAAATCTCTACCTTTCACTACTTGCAGCGAGTCAACAACCTATAGTACATGCATAGTAAGCTTATTGTATCGGGTCCAAAGTCTCGAAGCCTGGACATAAGCAAGTTCAAGCTACGATATAGCTCCACAACCGGTAGGCCTATTGGAGTTTACAACTCTGACACTACTGCTCTAACGTCAACCACTATAGTCGCGACGCTGTTATTCCCGGCGTGACTCCTCCTCTTTTCTTACGTCTTAGGAAGTGAAGACTCTATAAAGTCTAGGTAGGTAGTATCGTTCGCCATTTTTGTTCTTTCGTTGCCGAGCTACCATACGAGGAATCTATTTGCCACACCGTTAAACATTATCATGTCGTAGCTCCTATGACAATAAATGAAACGCACTGTATTTGAGCGGCAAATAAAGTCCTCATGTGGTTTCTGCGAACGCCAACAAAAGAGCCAAAATGGCGGGCGATTATATTAAGTATTTATCGAGACTTAGGAAATGCATAACTTCATCAGCGAATCACAAGACGCACATAAATGTAGCCGACCTGTAACGTGATTGGCTGCCGGAAATTATAGCGACGGGACTATAACATAAGCTACTTGAAATTTAATGGTGATTGAACAGCAGAAATATAGGCCTAATGAAACATCTGTAAAAAAATATAGGCATATATTTATAAATGTGGTGGGCAACCAGGCCAGAAACTGCCAAACAACTTATTATTTTGTATAAGCAAAGTCATCGTTTTTGGCGAGTGAAATAAGTAATGAGAACGTTAAGAACGAGTTACTTATCTTTGCCGCAGTCTGTAAGCGAGAAACTGTGGTTGACAGATTGCTGACGTGACGTAAATTTGGGTGGTACCATTCTCAGCTTCACTGACTCACTGGCTGGGCTTGTACTGAAGAACACGCGCCGAATACGCTGGCGCTGGCTGTATGTACGGTGTGAGACTCAATTCAACGGTCTTGGCTGGTAGAGAACATTACAGGGGAAGCTGGGCGTGAGAATGTATTTAAACTGGTAAGAGATGTTGGCAGGCTAAATGTCTGCCCAATCATCTACCGCAGGGGTTAATACATGTATAATTTTATGAACTGGAGACGTTATCAGTTCAGAAGCTGGCGAATAGGGGCGTGGTTTGAAGTAGCTTTGAAGAAACAATTGATGCATTCCTTTTGCATTCTTCACAGGGCCGGTGAGGTCAGTCCAGCATAGTATAAGATCTTATGGGCGAGCCGAGTTGCCTGCTCGAAGCCTGGGTATGCAGCGAACCTTAGTGCAGTCAGCCGGTGTGGGTTTGCGCTTAGATTGAGAGTTAACATAGTAGATCTTGTAATATCACAGTGTTGGGTCGTAGTGCCCCATCTCGAAATTCCAATCTATTATTAACCATTGCAACACCGCTAAGTAACTCCCCCCTTACTTCCTCTTCCCCCTCCGTCTCGCCCAATTCCACACTGAGCTGCCGAACTTCGCGTAACAAATGACTACGCTAGATGCGCGAGAATAAAAAAACTAGTGAGAATTTCGTTCGTCAGTTGGGTGACTCAGCAGTGGCCACAGCCCCCTGAACTGAACGTTGTGTCTCAGTTTAACCAATCGCTGCTCAGATAGAGTTAATCGAGATGCTATTGGGAGAAGGGGAAAAATGTAATACGGCGAACGCAAAGCTCCGCCCACGTCCCCTTTCCACTTTTCCCCTACAAGCTCACCACACACCCTAGCGGGAAAGAGTGGAAATAGGGGTTTAGGGTGGGGTGACGTCTAGTGTAGGAAAGTGGAACAAAAAGAGTAACGACATCTACGAAGCAAAAGAGGAACTTCGTCCTGTCAGTCTCTCTCCCCCTCTCTCTCCAGCCTCTCCTCTGTTCCTTGCTTCATGTCTCTCTCTTTTTTTTTTCTTACGACTTCGCAGGAGGGGAGATTCGAGCCGAGAAAGTTCGTAACTATTCGTAACTAAACCTAAACGCACGCTTTTTGATCACGCTTTAGACCTCCCGGCTACCGAGGCGAGTTGGGGTAGAAGGGAAAATGAATCTGTTTATGTTTAAGGGAACTGCCATAACGTATTGCAGAAGGGGACAATGACCGAATAGCGTGGGTAGAAACTGGGGGGCTTGTGAATGTCGCTTGGTAGGGGTTGACTACGGGGTTGGCATAAGTGTTAACGCGCGGAGCTTCATTGTGTCCGTGTCCAACTTCGTGTACAGACGTATAACCACGTGTAGTGATGATCCGTACCGAAGACGTGTACTTCTTCCTGAAAATGTCCAGGGAGAATTGAAGGCGGATACGGTAAGGTACTGTGAGGAGCTTGGACTACTTGCTAGTCATTACGAGTGTCCAACCTGTGGGAAAAAAAGACTAATGTGTTACTTCGAGGATGTGCAAAGTTAACAGGTGAGTGTTGTTTAATGAAAACCACATTACATTGTGTTGTGTTGTGTCAGTACATGTTGTGGACAGTTGTCTAATGCGTATTGCATTGTGGTTGTGGACAGTTGTCTAATGCGTATTGTCTAATGCGTATTACAATGTGGTATGCAAACCACATTACATTGTGTTGTGTTGTGTTGTGTCAGTACATGTTGTGGACAGTTGTCTAATGCGTATTGTCTAATGCATATTACAATGTGGTAGGCAAACCACATTACATTGTGTTGTGTTGTGTTGTGTCAGTACATGTTGTGGACAGTTGTCTAATGCGTATTGCATTGTGGTTGTGGACAGTTGTCTAATGCGTATTACAATGTGGTATGCAAACCACATTACATTGTGTTGTGTTGTGTCAGTACATGTTGTGGACAGTTGTCTAATGCGTATTGCATTGTGGTTATGGACAGTTGTCTAATGCGTATTGTCTAATGCATATTACAATGTGGTAGGCAAACCACATTACATTGTGTTGTGTTGTGTTGTGTCAGTACATGTTGTGGACAGTTGTCTAATGCGTATTGCATTGTGGTTGTGGACAGTTGTCTAATGCGTATTACAATGTGGTAGGCAAACCACATTACATTGTGTTGTGTTGTGTTGTGTCAGTACATGTTGTGGACAGTTGTCTAATGCGTATTGCATTGTGGTTGTGGACAGTTGTCTAATGCGTATTACAATGTGGTAGGCAAACCACATTACATTGTGTTGTGTTGTGTTGTGTCAGTACATGTTGTGGACAGTTGTCTAATGCGTATTGCATTGTGGTTATGGACAGTTGTCTAATGCGTATTACAATGTGGTAGGCAAACCACATTACATTGTGTTGTGTTGTGTTGTGTCAGTACATGTTGTGGACAGTTGTCTAATGCGTATTGCATTGTGGTTGTGGACAGTTGTCTAATGCGTATTGTCTAATGCGTATTACAATGTGGTAGGCAAACCACATTACATTGTGTTGTGTTGTGTTGTGTCAGTACATGTTGTGGACAGTTGTCTAATGCGTATTGTCTAATGCGTATTGCATTGTGGTTGTGGACAGTTGTCTAATGCGTATTGTCTAATGCGTATTACAATGTGGTAGGCAAACCACATTACATTGTGTTGTGTTGTGTTGTGTCAGTACATGTTGTGGACAGTCGTCTAATGCGTATTGTCTAATGCGTATTGCATTGTGGTTGTGGACAGTTGTCTAATGCGTATTGTCTAATGCATATTACAATGTGGTAGGCAGTGATCCATCGAAGCGGGACAGATAGTAGAGAGAGACAGTAGAGAGAGAGAGAGAGAGCATGCGAGCGAGGTGCCGAGAGGCGCGGGTGGGGATAACTTCCCCTACTGGCGTTCGCCGTAATACGTTTTTGCCGGGAGAAGTAATACTTCAATCTCGAATCAAGTAAAAGGATAGGTGTATAATAAATGTGGTGGTAAAAGTTACGGTTGCACAAACTTGCAACCAGGCCAAAAACTGCCACGCACCTAATTTTATGTATAAGATCTTAGGGTCGTTGGAGAAATTTGTCAATGAAATTTATTTATCTGAATTAAATGAGTGTATTATATTATTTTCATACGTAACATGTAATACAAATTTCACAAGTGCGAAATTAATACGCAGAATGAACCGTAAGTAACGTCATTAATTTCAAAGGGCTATTCTTTGAGATATTACAAACAGAAAAGTTATTCATTTTCGATAAATAGTAATATGCGTTACAAGAGCGGTATGCTGAAGTTTTCATGTTCGAGGAAAAGTTTGAAAAAGCGAAACGTAGTTGAGCTTTTTTAATTTCCGAGAATTGAAAGAAAACATACCGCTCGTGTATCGTACATTATTTTGTGCGATGATCGTTTATTACATATCTGAAAGAGGAATTTCTAATTAGTTGCAATGAAATCTCCATCTTGGTTTCTGTTCAATGACGGCAAATTTGCAAAACAAAAATATCTATCTTCAACATTGTTGCTTTAAAATGTTTTCTGTGTTTACTATACTCTAGCAGGCCGTGATATACGTCTGTCTTCCCCCCCCCCAGTCTATAAATGCGAATTTAAAACAAACGGTAAGGTTATGTAATGATTTATTTTTCATTTTAATATTTTAACAATATTATTTATATAACATATTGCAGTAATAACATCGGCAAGTTTGCAAATCAAGATTTCAGGTATAACTCCCTGTAAAGTTGATTTGAATAATTTCGAGGGAAAAATTGTACCGGAGCCGGGTATCGAACCCGGGACCTTTGGTTTAACGTACCAACGCTCTACCACTGAGCTACCCGGGAACTCTGACCGACACCGATCCAATTTTTCCCTCTATATCCACAGACCTCAAAGTGGCCTGACAACCGTCAAGCAACCAACTTCGAGTGCACACTAACTCCGTGTGACTTAAATTGTGGTTTTCTGTTAACGAACAGTGACGTGTATTATGCAAATCAAGATTGTTGATTTTTTTCACGGCTTCCTTAATGTTACTTGCATCACGAATGCAGCAACTTTAGTGGAGTTGTAGAGTTTACTTAATTTTTGCAAATATTTAAAAACAATAATTGACAGTGCAATTTAGGTGAAATTGCAGTGGTAAGTTTCCAATTTATAATTATTACTATATTGAACATTCTAAAAATATGTTAAAAGCCTAAAGCAGTAAAATCAATATGTCACTTAAGCGGTAAGAAGAGGGAAATTGTTATGTGTGTTAGGTTGGGAATACTGAATGTGAATTTTAGACTTTCCGCGGATTGGTTTTGTGCGGAAACCAAGCAAATACGCACGATCTCGCACAAAAAATGTTTATGTGAAATATTTCATAGTGTGTTTTGGGAAAGCCATTGATTTAATTCCCAATATGCTCAGTCAAATTAAGAGAGCACTGTATTATCAACAGTAATCTCACTAGACGTTTTGATTTATCTAGAGAAAATCAAAACTCGAGTGGGATTTAATTGACTATTACACAATTAGAAGAAAGTATATAAAGATCAGAAGTAACGAAGTACTCCAATACAATAAAATATTAATTGACTTACGAAAATACAACTGTCTTCAAATGTATTATTGTACCATCTCAACATTACAAATATTACGCTAGATGCATGCTAAATGGCAGTAGTGTCTTTATATAGACACTGTAATGATTACTATTCAATAAATCTTAATATTAAACAATCTCTGATACGCGACTATCCATAATATCATATAGCAGAAGCTATAACATAACCTAACTAATATGCACAAGTGTTAGAAAAGTTTTAATTAACGACGATGACATAAAAAATAAACATGAATAATTTTAAAAGGAATAATTATTGAATGTACAATTTTCAAATTTGAATGTGGTTGGTGGTTCAATTGATGTTATATTGGACGTGTGCGTAATAGAAGTGGAACTCGTTGATTTAGGCCTACATGGTGTATTCAACTTATTCAGAATTTCCGAATGGTGCTCTTCATTTATTTGTAAATCGGATTTCAGAAGATGCATAGGTATGATCAGTGATGTTTATTAATTCTTGTTCTTGAATGCCAATGCGAGTCATATTTGAAACTACTGTGCATCGACTGGAGTGGTTTGTAATTTTATATATATTTTTGACGTCCAGACCAGCGCAGTTTCAAATGTTGGCAAACAAAGAAACAAATGCTAGGGACGCGATAAAATTAAACAAATGCTAGGGACGCGATAAAATTGTGCGATAAGCAGCCATGATTGGTTGAAATACGTCCTTTCGTACCGTTTTATTGGTCAAAAGTAGTATGACGTAGTAAGAGTGTAATAGTCATAATAAATGATTGAAAGAATTTTAGTTTTGTCCTTTAAATGTGCAGAAATTTTATCCGAACAAATGTAACATTTTAAAATTCCTTTTCAGAACGGAAAGTTACATTCGTGGGGATCAAATCTCTGCATATTTAAATGAAAAAAACTAAAATTCTTTCAATCATTTTCTTAAAGTCACTGAGCATATTGGGAATTAAATCAATGGCTTTTCAAAAACACGTTATGAAATGTTTCATAATTTTTATCTTGGAAAGGAAGCAAAAACGAGTAAAATTATATTCAACTTAAATAACGTTCTAAAATTAATGACAATAGTTACGGTTCACCCTGTAGATCATATTATTTTATTTATTTGCAACAAATTTTGTATGTAATATTTTATGGTAAAACTAAAAATTACGAAGTTAGGAATAATATCCCACACGTTTTGCATATCGTATATTAGAGAGTTATTGGAATAAATCGTGCAAATATTCCCACAAAGACAACCAAAGCTGGCTAAATTGAAAATATGAAGAGTGGTAAGAAAATTATAAGGTTAGTTAAGTAAATGTTAGATAAACAAAAGCAGAGACATTAATATTAAAATGTTCAGTTTATGATTAACTATAAATTTATCTCGTCTTGCAGATGGCAGACTTGTCTGAAGTATACGAGGAAGATGTTGAGAGACGCTGTCAGCGCCACAATGGCGGCACGTTACGACATATCAGATGCAGTTTCCAAGGTAACGTTATTCTTCGTTTATTTTCCAAGCTGCCAAATAGAATTCCTTCCTACGTAGATGAGTCAGCAGTAACTAAAAAGGCAATGACTATAATATTAGATATTACAGTAAGGTTTACTGTATACATCACATGTGAACAATATTATGAACGTTGTAATGATATGAGACTAAAAGTAAGATTAAAATATAAAAATGAGCTAACTCTATTCAATGCCTTACTATGCCTGTGAGGATTTGCAAATTACAATATTTTGTTACAAGGTATTCACTTTTCCATATCATGGTGTAAGATTCTAGCCTGTTATAACTGCCTATATTTTGTAGATCTTGGTGTGATGACTTGCAAAGAATATATCCATGATAATATAAGTATATTTTAATTGTTGACAGTTGGGGTATCCACAATTGAACATTATAAAACTAATTCACATAATTTTTAATAGGTTTTATCCTCATAAGATAGTAAACATGAAGCCTATTGTTTGTGTAGATAACACTGAGAGTATTGATATTGTAAAATGACAGAGTGTATCTGATGATGTTGACATGCTCAACGAAAACGTTCATACATCACACAACTTATTATGTAAAGGTTAACACCTAACAAATATGCAGAATAAATATGGGAAATGCGTGTTATTATTCGGTTGAGAAGCTCTTATCATCCAGTCTGCTGTCCAAAAATCTGAAAGTTAGAATTTATAAAACAGTTATATTACCGGTTCTTCTGTATGGTTGTGAAACTTGGACTCTCACTCTGAGAGAGGAACATAGGTTCAGGGTGTTTGAGAATAAGGTGCTTAGGAAAAAATTTGGGGCTAAGCGGTATGAAGTTACAGGAGAATGGAGAAAGTTACACAACACAGAACTGCACGCATTGTATTCTTCACCTGACATAATTAGGAACATTAAATCCAGACGTTTGAGATGGGCAGGGCATGTAGCACGTATGGGCGAATCCAGAAATGCATATAGAGTGTTAGTTGGGAGACCGGAGGGAAAAAGACCTTTAGGGAGGCCGAGACGTAGATGGGAGGATAATATTAAAATGGATTTGAGGGAGGTGGGGTATGATGATAGAGACTGGATTAATCTTGCTCAGGATAGGGACCGCTGGCGGGCTTATGTGAGGGCGGCAATGAACCTTCGGGTTCCTTAAAAGCCATTTGTAAGTAAGTAAGTAACACCTAACAAAATATATAAAGTAGTAAAGTCAACGACTGAAAAATAAATGTCTAACCTATTACATGTAAGATATTCTAAAATTAATTTGCAAAAGATAATCTGTCCACTTGGAATATGCATACTGTGGTGGTGGTGGTGGTGGTGGTGGTGGTGGTGGTGGTGGTGGTGGTGGTGGTCAACTACGAGTGAAGTGAACTAAACTTATTCTTAATTGTGCAGTCAAACACGTGGGCCCAAAGATAGTACCTCGCTGGTTTCAGGTGTCTGATATGATGGTCGATGTTAAAGAAGGCTTCATTTCCCTGGTTAGAGAGTCGGATTGGTTGGACGACGACACCAAGAAGGCCGTTGTGGACAAGGCGGAAGACATCGCTACCTACTGCGGCTACCAGGACTTCGTCTTGAACATCTCACAGAGTGACGACTACTACGCTTCGGTGAGTCCGTGATGTAGTGTGCGAATTTATTTTTCGAGATTCGATACTGTGCATAAAGTTTCTGTTATATATTTCAGTATCTTCAGCAACATTTGTAAATAACGTCATTGAACAGTTTCATAAAGGGACTCTATTGAACGATTAATTCGTACAGAACTAGGTGCATTTGCAAGGTGTTACGGCATGTAAGATAATTTATCATTAAAATTCTGTAACAAAGTCGTGCGCACTCGTCGAAGGGCTAGAACGTCGGCTTTCCCCGTCAGAGACCCGGTTTCAAATAGAATTTGAGGTGGACAAAGAGCGTTTTTTGGGTCAGCTTCCTTCCATCTGGTAACCTCCACTTATCCATTACAGCTTTTTCATTCGTATGTAGTGTATATTTGTTTGTTTTATTTTGTTTTTTTGTTTTTTGTGTTTTGTTTGTTTTTTGTTTATTTTTTTCTTTTTGTTTTTTGTTTGTTTTGTTTTTCTTTTTTGTTCTTTGTTTTTTGTTTTGTTTGAAAGTACACAGGCATTACTGCCCATAACAACACCTTCTTAACATTTTTATTTCACAAGAGAAAAGAAGAAAATAGTTCATAATATAAAAGAAATTTATACATGGTGTTTCCGGGCTAGTGTTACAAACTTTCAGGGATGATGGGGAAGAGCACATGCATTAATTTGAGATAAGGAACCCTGGTCCGGAAATGACCGAATCGAAAGTTATAAGCAAAAATAGTTGTGTGGAAATGAAATAATTTTATTCCTCTATAATATCTTATTTATATCTATTTGTCTGTACTCCTTACACATACTGTATTCATCTGACGTTCTTTACGTTGTCTACTTACAGTATTCCATTCAGTGCGCTGTCTGAGGGGTGGGGACAGGAAATTACACTAAAGCAATGCAGATAGCGTAATGTGTAACGGACATGGTCGGTCCTGATATGCACGTCTGTAGACAGCAGTGTATGTGTACAAGTTGCAGTGTCCAGTCGATCAGTCATAGTGAAATGGAGGAGTACACGAGAGCGGAATATGCAGACATGATTTTCGAATACGGATGAGCCAATGGGAACAGTAGACAAGCTCACAGATTGTATCGGGGCAAGTACCCACGTAGGAGACATCCTGCCCATACGATCTTTCCACGACTGTTCCAAAGGTTAAGGGAGGGAGGGCACGTGGTGTGAAATTACAATTGCATTTCCACAGAACTATTTTTGCTTGTAAATTTCGACTCAGTCATTTCCGGACCATGGTTCCTGGTCTCAAATTGATACATGTGTCTACTCATAGAATTTCACCGAATACTGTTTGATGACGTGTTGAAGAAACTCGCCTAGGAAAATGTGAAGTTTGTTTCACAAACCTGGATATGCAGCGAACCTTAGCACAGTCAACTGATTTGGATGAGAATGCACCTAGCCTGAGTTTAACGCAATAGTTCACCATGATGCACGTAGAGCTACAGTTTCCCTTTCTCCCTTCAGGATGATAATAATAAATGTGTTATTTTTATGACAATGAAATCTTGTATATACACTCGTACTAATACCATTTTTTGTAGTTTGACTTACAGGAAAAGCAACATCTGTTAAACATTCTTAGAATTATTTCGTATGACATGGAATTCTTCTTGGAGAATGGATACGATGAATTTTGGGACTGGAGAAATAGCAGGTAAGCAAATAACTTCTTAGGTCTGCAGAACAGTACAGCAAATGTTACAAATATGGAATACCATTTTGTTTTTTCGTTTTGGAACCTGCATGTTTTGAATACTGAACGTAAAATACCGCTGAATGCTGAATGGCTCTGTGAATGATACACCGAACGTAGAAGTTCGCAAGATATTATTTTAGAAAGATAATTTCCTCAAAATCTAACACATTTCCTTCATAAAAATGTAGGTATAAATATGGAATACTACAAGTTACAAGATTAACAACATCGCAAAGTCAAAATGGCGTCTACTAACAAAAGCACAGAACAAGCATTCAACATCATCATTAGAAGGTGTTTTTTCAACGGTAATACTGAATCCAGATGAATCGTCTCTCACGTCTTTTCTAGAACTTGTCTTATGGCTTCTTGCATTGCCTTTTCATTCCACTGTTTTCTAAGTTTCTTGGAAGGTGAGGTTTTCCCTCCTTCTACAGGTGCCAACACTAGTAACGAAACAGAAAACCGGGGTATAAAGATGGAATATAATAATAGGTTCTACTAATAATAGCCTACTAGTATTTCATATTTTTGACACACTGATGTAAATAATAACCTCAAAACATATCATAATTTAAGACGAAACCAATTAAATATCATCATCATCCATCACGAATTAGGCCTCTGTAGACCTGTTTCGGCCCCATCTAGCAGTCTTCTTAAAGGTCTTCCTGGTCGACGATGTCCTCTAGGTTTATACTGCATCATAATTTTTGGGATTCTTGAATTTTCCATTCTTCTTACATGATCTAGCCAATTGAATTTGTATCTGCTGATTTTTTCTTCTACTGACTCTACTTATAATTGTTCTAAAATTTCTTCATTCCTTTTTCGGTCTAAAAGAGTATATCCTGCTGTCCTGAAAAATTTCATTTCCGTTGCTTTAATTCTGTTCATGTTTTTGTTTTTTTTCTTTAATGTCCAAATCTCGCTTCCGTATAAAAGGGTAGTGTATTATATATTTTTATTCTTGTAGATTTTTGTACTGATTTAGCTTTTAATGTATTGTTTATTATTCCTAGAATTTGTGTAAATTTGGTAATTTTCTTGTTCACATCTTTTTCATTTTGATAAGATATTTCACAACCCAGATAATTGAAATTTTGCACTTGTTCGAGGCATTGGTTATTGTGTATTATCTTATTTCTGACTGGGTCTTGTCCTAAAATTAAACATACGTTGCTATAAACGTAAATTATTTCCTTTAACAATATACAGAGTGTTTCCGGCTGGTGTTACTAACTTTCAGGGATGATGGGGAAGGACAAATGTATCAATTTGAGACAAGGAACCATGGACCGGAGATGACTGAGTCGAAAGTTGTAAGCAAAAATAGTTGTGTGGAAATGGAATTGTAATATGGCACCATGTGCCCTCCTTCCCTTAACCTTTGGAACAGTCGTGGAAAGATGGTATGGGCCGGATGTCTCCTACGTGGGTACTCGGCCCGATACAATTTGTGAGCTTGTCTACTGTTCCCATTGGCTCATTCGTATTCGAAAATCAGGTCTGTTAATCCGCTGTCGTGTACTCCTCCATTTCACTAGGACTGATCGACTGGACACTGCAACTTGTACACATACACTGCTGTCTACAGACGTGCATATCAGGACCGACCATGTCCGTTACACATTAAGCTATCTGCTTATGCAACTTACTTACTATAATACTCGCATATTTATAAATAATATTGCAGCTTAAATATTAGAAAGTGGTGTTTTTCTGTTAATCTATTTTCTGTAGCTATTTTTATGCAATTCACTTGTAAAATATCTTTTTAATAATAATACGTTTTCTAGTTTTACAATGAAAATCCATGAATTTCAATGACAATAACTAATTGAATATTGCAATTTTATGGTTTCAGTTGGATGTACCGTGATCCCCTTAAAGTGGATGCAACATATTTCACAGAGGACAATCTAATAAGTAAGTAGGACATTTTTCTTCCATACAAATTTGCACAGTAGCTCTCTCGCTTTGGATTTATATGGCCAAGAGAACCGGAGTACATAATGTTACACCAGCGAATAGGGATTATAAAGAATGGACACTTCGCGTCGGTACCTTTGATGTAGCCGGACTGATTTCAATGACCTTCAAGCCAGCTAGAGCGTCAGATTCTGCTTTTTCCCTAGAGTTGGCGCTGACATCACACCAGCTAGCAGTCGACACAGCGGAAATATAGGTAACACATATAATTAATACATCTAGGTACATTATATACTCAAATAAAATAAATTGGATCCGTAAAATAATAAACCCGTCATTAACTGTAATGTCTAGACTCTAGAGTTCCTTTATAATGAGAGTTGAGACGTTGACCCCAACAACAATTAAAATATGTAATGATTTGATAGCGCTGAAAATGGAAAAACAAAACTCTTATGAGAAGTAAAACCATATACCTATATTATATTATATTATATTATATTATATTATATTATATTATATTATATTATATTATATTATATTATATTATATTATACTAGTGGCTTGTGCAGCAAATACTGCTGCAAACTAAGTTCGTTAGACGTTCATATAAAAATTTTTCAGATTTATTTTCAATGAAGAATACTTGTCTTTTTGATAGTTATTTGCTTCCATAATAATGAAACATACTCCCTCTGAATGGATTTTTTAGGCCAAATGCTTTTTCTTGAACCTATCCAACTTCAGTTTTTGAGTTTCAACGCGAAAACGCAAGTATCAATGTCAGGACGATAGCAGTAGCTATTTCAGGTCATTGTGGATTGTAGGCAAAAGTTAAAAAAAATGTCAGGTTGCTAAGCTTTCGAACAATAGCATTTTCGTATAGCTGCTGCATGTAGAACTTGAAATGTAGAGCGTAAAATCATTTTATCCTACTAAGAGATCTTGCTGAAATGATCTGGAGACTACAAAATTTTCTAGGCCTCTTATTTTATCAGTAAGTAGGCCCTAATAACTTTTGATCTGTCCTTAGGAACTGTAATTTTTGCGCTCTCTCGAGCCAATACTGAAGACAATGACACATATCAATATCTACACTACACCGCCATTAATTATATGAAAAAGACCCAACCCCACTGGGTTAATAAGTATAAAAATATTTGATTTTTAATAACAATATTATTATCTTACTTAAGTTTCGTAGTTATATATAGCAGCCACTCAGTAAATTATAGAAATGAAGATCTAAATTAAGATATTCTCTACATTTACTTACATAACCACAAAACGTTTCACTTTCATGTCATGAATATAGCATCAGTATTATGTACAATTAATGAAAAATAGACGCATCATGATATTAACTATAATAATATTTCATTTCTAATGGTAATAATGTCAACAAACCACCTCAAGTTTCGTAGATTTGAATATCCAATACACAGCTGTACTCAGAAAATTATACACTGCAGAATCAGTTTTTAATAACAAATTGAATTGAGCTCTAAATATGTCGGCAATCCTGCAGGTCATGGCCTTTGTGTAACAGCCTATTGTTTATTGTAGTGTGTGTTTTGTTCTGAAATTCAATCAAGTCGGCCGTGATTGAATAAACTTAGTTCTCAAAACTGACAACAGATGGATTTTGGAAAATAGGAAAATTATGTAGGAAAATTGACATTTCACTGAAAACTACTACTTTTCCGAAAAACTTTGGATGCCAGGCATGAAAATGAGGGGTCTCTCATTAAAATCCGTTCAGCCGTTTTCCCGTAATTTCCATTACCAGTTCAAATTATATATATATATATATATATATATATATATATATATATAGATTATATTATATTATATACAAATATTAAACGAATTTGATACTAAATTTTATAATGTATTATATTATTTTATAATATAACTTATTATATCTGAAATATAAACTATTATTATTACAACTAGTTTGCCACTAAGAAATAAGGAAAAGCTGTTGACCTGAATTTATTTGAAGCAAAGCGTTACTGGATTATGCAATAAGGTAGGCGATGTTTGGATCCTGTGCCTTAACTCTATACTCAATTATTATCTTAGCGTATGCTCGATTACACTAACCTCTAGCGCTTGAAAGTGGAACTAAACGCTGGCGCACAGAGAAACAAAACACAGGAAAATTCGCTCAGTGTCCATTCTTTATAATCCCTATTCGCTGGTTACACTATCTCCAGTCCACAAACAGAAGAGTCATTCGATATCTGGTAGATAGTGTGACCTTTTGGTGAGCAAAACTAATACGAGGCAGGATTTCTCGGGGCAGACCTACTTGGATATTTCTTACATTTTTCTTTCCTCTGCTGCCGCTGAGTGCATTTTGTTGAAGTGAATGTAAAATGAAGTTCGCTCTTTCGGTAGCGCTTTAATGCAATCTTATACGTAATTCCGCAAACTCGTGTTCGATTCCCGGCATTGAATGGAGTTACACTTGTGATCGTTAAGGTCGGAGGATGAGAATGTTTCTGAGGGTTCCGCCGTTTCCATCAAATTAGAAATTTAATTTCACCAACACGTCATTGTACGTGTTCTTACCTTCATTTTGTGTCACCGTGGTTTCTAGGTACGTGTCAAAGTTTCTGTGAGATACAGCGTAATCTAGGAGTTGGTGAGCGCTTGGGGGTGGGTTCGAATCCTGCTTGGAATGGCTTTCTGTTGTTTTTTTTTATTTTATTCATATTTTTCCTAACCGTAACTGAAGTAGGCGTAAACCTTCTTTGCAATCTTGAATCACATAATTATTCCTTTGTCATGCTATCACTATTTTCATCTCAGAATACCGTTTGTATTTTGAAAGGGAATATAAATGAATAGTTGTAATTAGACTTCATTGAATTGCCACACTCAGCATGCAATCAGGTTGTCGATGTACTGTAGTATAGAGGAGGTGAGAGACCGCCCGGTCTCGTAGTATAAGCAGTTCATGTTAAGAGTTGTGACCGGTCCAAATAGATAGAGCAGCTACAGCTAATGTATACCTATGTAAGCACTTGTTTTTGCATTACTGTGGTTACAATAGTCAAAGCTTAACATCTGTTCAGTGCAGACAAGAATTCAATCAAACATACGTACTACAATGAGAGTGTTGCTGTTCCAAATAATTGCTCCTGAATTACCCTTACCCCTGCAGCCAGTCTTGACCCGTTGGGGAACGTGGTTGGATGCTGTTAATTATTATGCAGAACATTACGGCAAAATAATGGAGGTATCTGATGCATTGGGTAGCACAGGCAGTTCCGCTGTTGCAGCTGTAAAATCATTGCCTTCTTTTTATTTTATTGGTTTATTTTACGACGCTGTATCAACATCTAGGTTATTTAGCGTCTGAATGATATGAAGGTGATAATGCCGGTGAAATGAGTCTGGGGTCCAGCACCGAAAGTTACCCAGCATTTGCTCGTATTTTGTTGAGGGAAAACCCCGGAAAAAACCTCAACCAGGTAACTTTCCCCGACCTGGTTTCGCAGCCAGACGCCTGACCGTTACTCCACAGGTGTGGACTCATTGCCTTCTGAACAGCTATTGGGGAAGATATTCTGTTCATTGATTCTAATTTTAAAATCGTGTCCGAAAGCATCATCCTGCTAGAATCGTCTGAACTACAATTCTCAGAAGCCCTTAATATAGTGGATAAAGTATCACAAACCGTTATCCAAAATAACAATTCACTAATTTCAGAAAAAGTGAAATGTAAGTTGAGAAACGTTATTGCTAAAAATTCTGCCTATTCACAACTTCGTATTATAAATGATGTACTATCAGGTCACGACAAGACGTCTGAAGTTGATGTATTAAAAAGTAGTGACTTTCCGTTCTTCAAATATGTACGTATTACATCGAGTGATGTTGAACGTACATTTTCCCAAAATAAAAACTGCTTAAGTGACCATCGGAGGAGGTTACTTTGCAGGCGCTCAAAATGTACGCAACTCTTCACTGCAATGCACATATTCAAGGATGATGTGAGTATCATACATTAAATTTTAAGAGTTAATATATCTCACTGTAAAATAATCGTGTATTTACATGTTTAGACATTTCATACTTCAATGATCATTCATTACATTTCTTGAATGCAGGATACAGGTTTTATTGTAACCGCAGTATACTGCTCAGTGTTTACATCTGAGGCAAACTCCATCCTTTTCACGCCCCCTTCTCATACAGTCTATACCGCGTGCGCAGAAACCTTGCGATTCTCATGTCAATTCCACGAAGTCTAGTTGTAATTATCCAATTCCTCACAATGATACACAAATGTAGTTCAGAATGCAGTGCAATGTAGGCTACATTATAGTACATTTCTTTCAGCCTAGATCCTATATATAATTTTCATTATTGTTTGCTCTTCATCATTTTAAAACTAACTGTATTTATTGTTTCAGTAATCAATGCCGGTTTCATACAGTTTCCTAATTATGGACATGATCTACAGTAAGTATAAAATGGAATGGTTATCATACAAATCTATCAAAAATTATCTGTTGTAGGTATAAACCTTAAAACTGAGCTCATTTCAACACTTTTTCCCATTTTCAAAAGAAATTTAGAATGCGTTTACTTCGGCCAATTTCAGATTTTTACCTAAGTAGGTAAATAGACATAACAATTGAATGCAGTAAACTTAAACTTTGCTGTATCACAAAGCCGAAGGCTTCTCATGAAACAGACCTAGAGTCGAACTCAGCAAATCCTGTCACCCTATATGTGAAATAGATAGAAGCTAGACTTCCATTAAGAAACTGGCTTCGATGTCATTCTTCTTTTATGAATCCTTCAAATTTACCAGATATTGCTAAAAAAATTGTTAACAAAAGGCGTTTTTAAACAAACAAATTCTGTTCTATGTCTACACATTTACCAAACATGTCTGTCGACACAGTTATACATATAACCAAACAACCATCCACCCACCGACACACCCACCCACTCACCCTTCCTCCACCCACCCAGTCTGTCTGTCTGTCTGTCTATCTGACTGTGTATTCATTCAACCATTCATCCAGTAATCAATGCAATTTAGTCATCAATATATCGATCGTCCAGTTCAAAAGTGCGACAACTCAAAAATTGCCATTTTTTGTTATTTATACAGACGTGGACAAATTATTATACTAAAACGTTTTTCTTTGAAATATAACATAATTCGTCATATCAACTATCAGTATAATTCACAGAGTCTCTATTCTTGTAAATATGATTGTTTACATCTTCTGGTATATTTTTTCAATGGTTAAATATATTTTGTGTGGCTGTGTCGGTACCACTGGTGTTTTAATTATATACTGCAGAAGATATTCAACAGTCTGTTCTCCCATGGCCTGCAAGAAGACCGGACATGAACTAAATTGAAAATGTGTGGTCTATACTGAAGAAGAAGAAAGTGAACAAAGAGAGGCTTACAACAAAACATTGACTCATTTAAGCACTGTCTGATATCTGGCTAAATGATGCTGATATTCAAAGAAAGTGTCAAACTTTGGTTTCCAGCATATCTGAAAAAATCAACGTGTTAAAAAAGTATAAGGGAATGTTCACAAAATATTAGTAACCTCAAGACTCAATTTTCTGTTCATTATTTCTGTGCAAAATACATTTTTGTTCATTATTTCTACCGATAAATACAGCTTCGTTCCACATATAATTATTTTAGTCTAATAATTTGTCCACGTCTGTACTACTGAAAGCCCCTTTCGGAGCTCTTTCCTATTCAGTATTGAGATAAGTCATATTTACAAGCAAAAGAAAAAAAAAACGAAATAAACTGCTTCAGAAGTAATTATAACTATGGACTTTACTAATTCATTATTAGTACATTTCGAAATGTATTAATAATGAACTGGAAGATTTTTTGAGTTGTCGCACTTTTGAACCAGACGATCGATATATGGCGGTGGGAGATCTTGGAACATCCTCCCTACTCGCCTGATCTCAGTCCATGCGACTTTGATCTCATTTCGCAATTAAAGTCGCTGCATGGGAAGCGGTTTGTAAACAGGGAGGACAACTTAACAGCGTTTCGGCGAGAGGTGGCACACAGCCGATGGTATTCAACGCCTACATAATCGTTGGCAAAGATGTGTGCAAGCCTCGGGGAATTATTTTGAAAGGTGTTAGCTGTGAGCAGTATACTTTATTTCCTTTTCTTCATAATAAAACAATGACTTCTATTTACGCATCTTTCAATTTCCCTTACCCATTGCCTCCTGTAGCCGGATCCAATTTGGTACTAGCATTGTGAAGCATATTCCAATAACCTTCAATCACATATAGTGAATTTCTACTCCTGCAGCCAGGGTTGGGCGAGTAAATTACCTGTACGTATTTTACGTGTAATTTACATGTAAAATACATAATGTAGAAAACTGTTTTATACACAGAGTAATAATAGTAATATGCGTTACAAGAGCGGTATGTTGAAGTTTTCATGTTCGAGGAAAAGATTGAAAAAGCGAAACGTAGTTGAGCTTTTTTAATTTCCGAGAACATGAAAACAAACATACCGCTCGTGTATCGTACATTATTTTGTGCGAAGATCGTTTATTACATACCTGTAAGACGAATTTCTAATTAGTTGCAATGAAATCTCCATCTTGGTTTCTGTTCAATGACGGCAACTTTTAAAAACTAAAATATCTATCTTCAACATTGTTGCTATAAAATGTTTTCTGTGTTTACTATATTCCAGCAGGCCGTGATATACGTCTGTCATTTTTTTTCCCCCAGTCTATAAATGCGAACTTAAAACAAACGGTAAGGTTATGTAATGATTTATTTTTCATTTTAATATTTTAACAATATTATTTATATAACATATTGCAGTAATAACATCGGCAAGTTTGTTGATTTTTTCACGGCTTCCTTAATGTTACTTGCATTACGAATGCAGTAACTTTAGTGGAGTAGTAGAGTTTACTTAATTTTTGCAAATATTTAAAAACAATAATTAACATTGCAATTTAGGTGAAATTGCAGTGGTAAGTTTCCAATTTATAATTATTACTATGTTAAACGTCTCTAAAAATAATATGTTAAAAGCCTAAAGCAGTAAAATGAATGTCGCGCTTAAGCGGTAAGAAGAGGGAAATTGTTATGTGTGTTACGTTGGGAATACTGAATGTGGTATTTCACAATTACCGCGTATTGGTTTTGTGCGGAAAGAAAGCAAATACCCACGATCTCGCACAAACTAATATGTATTGATTTTCACAATGTAAACCATCAATTACTTAATTCCTTTTAAGTCCGATAAGAAAAATTTCTGTTGCAGCAGAATATTCTTTTGGGATTTTATACTGTAGTTTTTATATAGATTATAATATTTGTTCATACTTTCATTCACTCTAATACTTAGAAAAATAGCAATGCTTTGCTTACTGCAGTTAGTTTGTTGGAAAAACCCTATAAAATCCTAATTAATTCTTTGAGGACTTTATATATATATATTCTAAAGCACAACTAATAATGAATAAACCTAACATTTAGCAACAAATACCATTTATTAAATAAATTTTGGCAATTAAAATAAAATTAATTAAACTAAGCAGTTTCTATTTACTTCCCGAAAGTTTTGTTTTTGCCACTTGTGAGGTTTTAAAAATAAACTATTCTAGTGATAAAATATATTTTTATAACAACAGTTTAAAGTAAATGTTATGATTTGAACATAATAACTCATTAAATGTAATAATTTTCCAAATTTTTTGTGGTTAATGACTAATCATCAACTAGTTGGGAAGCGTGGCTTTGTATGTCAGAACATTAATAAACTTATTTCTCCAATCTTCGCTTCCACTGGCATTACTATCTCTGTTGGTCGTAGGTCATGTGTACAGTTCTATGTAGAAACCTTTCACTTCATCCGATATGAATTTCAAAATCTTCTTCAGGTCTCCATTTCTTTAACATTAGGTTACTTGGTACTCTCTAGTTATAAGCTAGGTTTGTTGGCAGTTCAAACGGTAAATTTTCATCACAAACTGAACAAAGTCAGGCTAAAAATAAAAGTTCTTGGAGGTTTTTACGTATTTTACATTTATTACGTTAATTACGCTTTATTTACGTGTTGTACTGTAATGTAAATAACCTTTGTGCGAGATCGTGCGTATTTGCTTGCTTTCCGCACAGAACCAATACGCGGTAAGTGTGAAATACCATATTCAGTATTCCCAACGTAACACACATAACAATTTCCCTCTTCTTACCGCTTAAGCGCGACATTCATTTTACTGCTTTAGGCTTTTAACATATTATTTTTAGAGACGTTTAACATAGTAATAATTATAAATTGGAAACTTACCACTGCAATTTCACCTAAATTGCACTGTTAATTATTGTTTTTAAATATTTGCAAAAATTAAGTAAAGTCTACTACTCCACGAAACATTGCATTCCTGATACAAGTAACATTAAGGAAGCCATGAAAAAAATCAACAAGATTCCAGATGCCGATGTTATTACTGCAATATGTTATATAAATAATATTGTTAAAATATTAAAATGAAAAATAAATCATTACATAACCTTACCGTTTGTTTTAAGTTCGCATTTATAGACTGGGGGGAAAAAAAAAGACAGACGTATATCACGGCCTGCTGGAATATAGTAAACACAGAAAATATTTTATAGCAACAATGTTGAAGATAGATATTTTAGTTTTTAAAAGTTGCCGTCATTGAACAGAAACCAAGATGGAGATTTCATTGCAACTAATTAGAAATTCGTCTTTCAGGTATGTAATAAACGATCTTCGCCCAAAATAATGTACGATACACGAGCTGTATGTTTGTTTTCATGTTCTCGGAAATTAAAAAAGCTCAACTACGTTTCGCTTTTTCAATCTTTTCCTCGACCGTGAAAACGTCAACATACCGCTCTTGTAACGCATATTACTATTTTTACGCGTAAAGTCCCAAACCTGCCTGCAGCTTTATTGGCTGATATAATATAGTTGCCATGACTTATGATATGACTCTCATATATGCGTATACACACACACACACACACACACACACACAGGAAGTTTCATCCTAAGCCCACACACTGTTTTCAATCCTGATCTTAAAAGCGAAGTAGAACTCGCCCAAGGCGGTGTAAACCAAGCAGCATAATGCATTGCATTGGAAACTGGCAAATATTGACATATCTTCGCCGATTTGATACATGACTATGACTTTCATACCGTGCCTGAAATTCTGTCCACATTACAGGGCGCTCAACTACGGCGCGATCGGGACCGTCCTGGGACACGAGATGACCCACGCCTTCGACAACGACGGTACGTCACATTTCAGTAGCCAATGCTGCTCTCCTTCATAGATTCTGTAAGCTTTCTACCTGGCGACCTGTGGGCCTCTCATTCCTCAAATGGTATCATCTTTTCTTTGGACTAAAGAGTCCCAGCTCAGACTTGGTCATAGTCGATGGAATTTAAGCTGAAAGCATCTAAAATGCTGTTATACAGGGTGTTTTAAAAGTTATGGTAAAAAAGTAAAAACGAAGAGAAGCAAAAAATTCCAGTAAACATGGGTCCGAAAATTAACCGTTACATACTTTTGCTCAAGTAAAGGAATGTCCGAATCAGCTCACAAGCAAACGCTCTCATGGGGGCAGATAAAAAAGTTATTTTTATTCTTCCACGGTGTTAATGATGTCAAAAGAAGTGCTTATACAAATTTTGGCCACTCGACCGCAATTACGAGGCCGTCCAGAAAGTGATTTTCCCTGGGGCCGTTTATATAAAAAAGAACACTTGCATGGAAATATTTATTGAAACAGATACAGCAATTGTTGCGTAATTTGTCAACATATCCCCCACAGGAATTGAGCCATTTGCCGTGCCATGGGATCAATTCTTGTGTCGTAGAAGTCAGCCGCCTCAGATCGGAACCAGCGTTCGACTGCGTCTGCACCTCTCCCTGTCGATCCCATGAAATGAGAAATGCCTCAGTTCCGATGGAAATTATGTTGAAAAATAGCTCAAAAATTGCTGTGTCTGTTTCAATAAATTTGTCAAATGAAATTGTGTTTTCTTTTTCTGTTTACGGCCCCTGGCGAACTTATTTTTTACGGCCCTCGTAATTGCGGTCGAGTGGCCAAAATTTGTATAAGCACTTCTTTTGACATTATTAACATGGTGTAAGAAAAAATTTTAACTTTTTTACCTGCCCCCATCAGAACGTTTGCTTGTCAGATCAACAACAAAGCAGCTGTGTACAAGAGCTGCAAAGTGCATTGAAGTTGACGATGGACATTTTGAATAGTGTTTCGTAAAGAAAAGTTCATAATTAAACAGAACATAAGGAACAATGTTTTAATGAACAGTCACGGAAGAAAAAACTGGCCGATGTGCAGCAAAACTCGTAATGTTACTTATGCCGGTTTTGTTGTGATTACCAAAGTATAGAGCATTGGTCCCCAACTCAGAGCACTGTGTCGTCATCAAACCTTAATAATAATAATAATAATAATAATAATAATAATAATAATAATAATAATAATAATAATAATAATAATAATAGAATAAATAAATAGGTTCTAGTAAACATTAGAATCACTTACATAATCAAACGTTTTCCTAAATTGCACAAAAATTATTTCTAACTAACAAATCTATTTGTGTGTCTCTTCCCTCATTACTAATTGTTTACCGAAAGTAATTTATAGGTATTTATTTATTTCAGTTTAACTGAATGTTCACTTATATAATTTGTATTGGATTACCTTAATCAATTTATATTTATTCTACTTTAACTGACTGTTCACGTCTATATCATCTTACCATTAAGTTCGTATGTATTGTATCTATCTCAATTTTAATGGAACGGAGAAAAATTCTCTCCGGCGCCGGGATTTGAACCCGGGTTTTCAGCTCTACGTGCTGATGCTTTATCCACTAAGCCACACCGGATACAACCCCGACGCCGGTTAGAATCGTCTCAGATTAAGCTCCAACTCTTGGGTTCCCTCTAGTGGCCGCCCTCTGCACTACGTCATAGATGTCTATGAACGCAGGACCGAAGTCCACACATGTGCTGAGGTGCACTCGATATGAGTGACTAGTTGGCCGGGATCCGACGGAATAAGCGCCGTCTTAAATCACGAAGTGATTTACGCATATCATATATATTATTTTAATGTACCGAAGTACATATGATATTTCCATGCAGATATTCTGCGTCATCATACGATGAAAGAGTAATGGAACGGAGAAAAATTCTCTCCGGCGCCGGTCCTGCGTTCATAGACATCTATGACATAGTGCAGAGGGCGGCCACTAGAGGGAACCCAAGAGTTGGAGCTTAATCTGAGACGATTCTAACCGGCGTCGGGGTTGTATCCGGTGTGGCTTAGTGGATAAAGCATCAGCACGTAGAGCTGAAAACCCGGGTTCAAATCCCGGCGCCGGAGAGAATTTTTCTCCGTTCCATTACTCTTTCATCGTATGATGACGCAGAATATCTGCATGGAAATATCATATGTACTTCGGTACATTAAAATAATATATATCTCAATTTTGTTTACTCTTCGTCGTATGTTTTGCCAGGAAGATATTGAAGTAAAAATAAACCATAAATAAACGAAGTACCGTATGTCTATAGAGTAAAGAGAGACGAACAGAGGAGTTGATAATGAAATCAATACCATTCCTCGTACAGGTAAAACAATTAAATAACAAATTTCTGTACATCGACAAAAACACGAGAGTTTCAACCTTATAGAATGTGAACAGAAACAGTACGAAAGCCTTTCTCTCCTAGTCAGCAACTTCGAGTAAACAGTACTCTGTACTGTGATAATCACAACAAAGCCGGCATAAGTAACATTACGAGTTTTGCTGTTCATCGGCCAGTTTTTTCTTCCGTAACTGTACTATCACTTTTACTATTTACTTTTCCCGTTCCTCATTGTTTCCATTAGTTTTATCCGAAACCGATAAGAACAGGATATATGTCCATATAAACTGTTTTGTTCAGAATCACCAATATAATAATAATAATAATAATAATAATAATAATAATAATAATAATAGAGCGATCGGTTTGGAAGTAAATCCCGAAAAGACAAAGTATATGATTATGTCTCGTGACCAGAATATTGTACGAAATGGAAATATAAAAATTGGAGATTTATCCTTCGAAGAGGTGGAAAAATTCAAATATCTTGGAGCAAGAGTAACAAATATAAATGACACTCGGGAGGAAATTAAACGCAGAATAAATATGGGAAATGCGTGTTATTATTCGGTTGAGAAGCTCTTATCATCCAGTCTGCTGTCGAAAAATCTGAAAGTTAGAATTTATAAAACAGTTTTATTACCGGTTCTTCTGTATGGTTGTGAAACTTGGACTCTCACTCTGAGAGAGGAACATAGGTTAAGGGTGTTTGAGAATAAGGTGCTAAGGAAAATATTTGGGGCTAAGCGGGATGAAGTTACAGGAGAATGGAGAAAGTTACACAACACAGAACTGCACGCATTGTATTCTTCACCTGACATAATTAGGAACATTAAATCCAGACGTTTGAGATGGGCAGGGCATGTAGCACGTATGGGCGAATCCAAAAATGCATATAGTGTTAGTTGGGAGACCGGAGGGAAAAAGACCTTTAGGGAGGCCGAGACGTAGATGGGAGGATAATATTAAAATGGATTTGAGGGAGGTGGGGTATGATGATAGAGACTGGATTAATCTTGCACAGGATAGGGACCGCTGGCGGGCTTATGTGAGGGCGGCAATGAACCTTCGGGTTCCTTAAAAGCCATTTGTAAGTAAGTAAGTAATAATAATAATAATAATAATAATAATAATAATAATAATAATAATAATAATAATAATAGCCTAATGTGTCCCTTGAAGGGCAAAGGCCTCCTGCTAGAGGGTAGCTCTGTTTCACTAACGCGGTGAGCTACTCCGCGTCAGGTTGTGTCTAGTGTTTCTTTGTCTGGTTGAGTTGACTTCGCTGTCACTTTGATTAATTTGATTTCACTAACACTTTGATTATATTGAATGCACTTTCACTGAGTCAACTTGGGATGTTGTTTGTGGCTGGCACTGTCTTCGTTTGTAGTCGACGTCCAATTGTTCTCCATGTTCCCCTGCTTCTTGCTATTCTGGACCATTGCTGGCCTGCTTGTGTTGTGTAGAAGTCTGCCCACCTCTTCCTTGGTCTGCCTCTGTGCCGGTCTCCTGTGCGCGGGTCCCACAGGTGGCTCTGTATGTCCATCTTTCGTCTTTCATCCGCGCGATGTGGCCTCCCCATATTATCACCCCTTAAACCAAGTACCTTTCCTCCTCACTCATTCTGTATGAATGCTTAATTTTATATGATACTAGCTTAAATTACCCGGCGTTGCCCGGGTTTTAAATTTTGGTCTATTTCTAAATAAACTGTTTGTTAGACTTATCGGAGACCTCGGCAAGGGAACTATATAAAACCAAAACGAACCATATTTACTTATGTTTTCTCCTCCCTAGTGAGGAATATTAAAGAAAGTGCCACTAATATCCAAAGAAACTGACTAATCGAAATAATTCCATCTCACCTATGAATAGAGTTTTAACAACATTAAGACTTATTCTACAGGGATATTTAAGATATTTAACATTGTGATTGATGATAATATTTATCGTACCACGGCATTATGCATTATTAAGCCTTTCTGCCCACAATATATTTAATTTCCTTCAAGGCCAAACTACAATCTGTAACGGATGGATTCTATCAAATACATGGATTTCAGGGTGTTTTGCAGAAACAGAGACTATACTCATCAGAATTCACTCTCCTGGAGAAGGCAATGTACAACACTACCACAACAGAAAATCATATTTTTCTATAAACGGCCAAGTCATTAGTGACCATAACTTATTAATAAGAGACGGGTTAACAGTAACAGTAAAATAGGCTCTATATTATTATTGCAATATTATAATATTGTAATATTATCACAAATATTACTATAACTTATAACAATTGCTTAAAATCGAATGGCTATAATAGCAATACGTGGGATAAAAACATGATCTTCTTTCGTTTTTCCAGTTAATATTGCCACTCATATTACGTTTGGCATGAGTTTCTGACACAAATTCTTGTTAGTGCATAATTTTGGTGAGTCAATATTTCGCAATAGTGGGTCTACTATGGCTATTCAATATTAAGTAAATTATGTGGTAGCAATCCTTGCAGTTTGAAAGAATTCTAGAATTCAATTGGATAAAACAGTCTGCTCACTATCTACAAAACTGCATCGAGGAATTCATAATACGGTCCTGGACTGCGTAAAGATACATATTGTATGAATTATCTAGTTTTAGCCTTCATGATCTGTAACAACAATGTAATTTAATTTCATTTTAAAATTTCCAAGGCCTCGTGAAAGTCTATGTTGAATACAACAGACAATAATAAAGAACAATTGACTGTAGAAGATTTTGCATTTTAATATTATAATACATGAATATTAAATTTCATCTATTTATTTTTATTTTTTACTAGCCGTACCCGGGCGCTCCGCTGCACCCGTTAGAAATAAATATAAAGCAATTACTTAATTAAAATAGGACATTTTATCCAGGGAACATTCGTGTTTGATAGAAGGATAAATCGTTTAATGTGTTACTTAATTTAAATTGCATCCAAATAATTAAAATGCGATCATTTTGATCCAGAGACACTCATTTGGTGCAATGACAATTATTCCTTTAACATGTTTTTTAATTTTTATTACATGCAACCATAGTTTAATGAAGATTGACATCATTTAGATTTAATGTGTATATTTTATTTTACTTGTTATAGGTTTCCATTGAATTATGGTAATAACTTAATTTTAACCCTTGTTTTCTATGTATTCAGTAAATGGCGCTTGGCCCACTATGGTTCTGAACCCTTCAAATAACTTAAATTATATTATATAACATATTATATTATATTATATTATATTATATTATATTATATTATATTATATTATATTATATTATATTATATTATATTATATCAGAAGTTACTGTAATAACATTATAGCATTATGTCCATCTAGAGAAACTACACTTTCCAATGGTGAAATAATAATTAATTATACAAATCGGTTAATTTAGCTTCCGATATTACTTCATACAAACACACAAACATTCTCTGTAAGCTATCTTTCATAGCTTTCGATTGTTGCTGTCCAAGGCCCCTTATAGATGAAGTCATTTGTTTTTTAATTCATTACACGGCCTTAGATGGCAGTTATTTTAATTTTAAAACTCATTTATCTCATTAAATATCAGTCCTATCAAAATTTTTCAAAGAATCGAACTTATCGCAAATTATTTTTAAAGAAACTTTTGTTATGTAACATTTTTCACAAATATCAATAATAAGCGAGATATTTCGATTTATTTAATTCAGGCCCCCTTATAACCCCCTTTTAAATAATGTATTTTGAATGCCATATAGCCTAAAATTTAAGTTAGAACGAACTTAATTAATATTCCAATTTTCATCGAAATCCGTTCAGCCATTATCGCGTGAAAAGGTAACAAACATACAGACAGACAGACATACAAACAAAAATGTCAAAAAAGCGTTTTTCGGTTTCAGGGTGGTTAATTATATATGTTAGGACCAATTATTTTTGGAAAATCGAAAATTACCAGAAAAATTTCGGCTACAGATTTATTATTAGTATAGATAAGTAGTAACTTATAAGCAGGGACGACACTTTGTCCCAGTTCGCCACTAGGTTCATTGCTATTGGTGTATAGACTACCTGTGTTTACTAGTTGATAGGAGCAATCCAGCGACAGCACGGGACTGTTTGCTGATATAGATCGGCGGAACAAAAATGCAACGTTTCTACAGGTTACCACTGCCATATAGTATGTATGCGCGTAGCATAGACTATACCTTGATTAGTTGCATCTTTACAATATTACTTACACATATTTACAACACCATATACAACAACGAATTACACACAAGTATTTGCAATTGAGATACGTACATTATTCTGATACAAACTGTAGTCCGTTGCAATATATAACAATGTGCATTTTTAAGCGTGAAAAAGAGAAAGTCCTTCTGTTTTTACTTAAAATCTGCTTGTACTGCGAGAAAGTTCGCTCAACATCGCACGACGTTATACATAGGTGCATCTCAAAAAGATTAACAATAGTTGCACTGTTTACTTTTTGTAGTATTTTCGATGTCAACAAAAATTTATTTCCTGGTTCATTGGAGGACATCACTCCTACAACAACGTGAGCTATTTATCTTTCCACACCATCCGATGTCTCATGTATAGATACAAATATTTTGTTACTACTTACAGCTGTTCAAATGGGTTCAGAGATTTTTTGTATATGCAGAGGATAAATAAGTTGTATTTATTTTTTATTGGGTTATTTTACGACGCTGTATCAACTTCTAGGTTATTTAGCGTCTGAATGATATGAAGGTGATAATGCCGGTGAAATGAGTCCGGGGTCCAGCACCGAAAGTTACCCAGCATTTGCTCGTATTGGGTTGAGGGAAAACCCCGGAAAAAACCTCAACCAGGTAACTTGCCCCGACCGGTATTCGAACCCGGGCCACCTGGTTTCGCAGCCAGACGCGCTGACCGTTACTCCACAGGTGTGGACAATAAGTTGTACCTTCGCATTGTTGTTATAGTAGGCAGTTTTATAGACGTGTATTTTTCCATAAACCGCTGAAAATGTGGATTACTGAGTTTGCGTATTGGACTATTCGCCGAGATCATCACCTCGCACAAATCATTATAAAACTCAGAGTTTGTAAACCGAGCAGATGAGAGAAATAACGGCAAACGTTCACTATGCTTTTTCGTTTCACAGTGCTTTTGCAAATCTTTACGAAGATTTATCTTTAGACCTTGTTGCACATTTTACAGAGTATGTTGTTACTCTGTAAAATGTGCAACAAGGTCTAAAGATAAATCTTCGTAAAGATTTGCAAAAGCACTGTGAAACGAAAAAGCTGAAATACTCACATCCAAACGCAGTTGCAATTGCATTCAGTTTAGAGCTCTTGTCAGACTACATTGTACAGGGACATCATTTTATTTTTACTAAAATTTTTAATATTAACCTAGCTATACCTTTGGATTAGTGATTGAGACCCGAAAACGCCGTTTGCTACCCCCTTCCACGACTGGAGTTCGATGATACTGGCGTCAAATACAAACAAATCACTTTATTAGGTACAGGAGGGAAGAAAAGTAGTTCATCCATTTACGTAGGAAAGTAGGAAATATCGCCATTTTGAGTTTGATAATTTTCATTAGGTATTGTTTAATCAAAATACAGTACAGTATTAACAATGAGTGTTTTTACTCACGAACTGAGTTATCCATTCGGACGTATTAATTATGCAGTGTATATTATACTGTCTATAGCACATTAGCGTACGATATAGAGAATGAAGTTAAAATGAAAAATAATCATAAAATGGATATTTAAACACATTTTTGAAAATGGTGGCCGTTCATTTCGATACAGGCTTGAGTTCTAATGTGCATATTATCGCACTATAGACTATTGTACCTAATCCCAATTACCAGTTTCGTCCTTCGTACTAGTAACTCATGTTGAAATAATTCTGTACCTACTCTATAAAAGAGTACCTTAAGTAGTGTAAATTCAGTCTTCACTTCTGCCCGACCCGCACAGATAAAATTACTCAGACATGCTATCTACTGTCCGTCCAAGTGGTTATGTCGCAGGATCGTAGAAAGGGGGGAAATCACGTGATAGTTAATTACTTAACGAGGCCCTTTTATTTAAGTTATTTTAAACAGTTGCATAATATTACGTAGACGTCCAATTAATTCCTAACAGAAATTAATGTTTTCAGAAAAGAGCTAAGAAAGCCCAGCCAGTAGTCTTTACAGTGGAGCGAGTAGAAGCAGGTGGGGGAAATCGGGATGCGACGTAGGCAAACGGACGACAGTACCTGTGCGAAAATATGATTAAATATTGGAAGTTTTCGTCACTGAAAAACGCGAACATATTTCTGAAACGTACTGTAATCACTAACTCAGTATTGCGGCCTTGGTTCTGTGTAGACAGTTAGAACTTAGTTAGTAGAAGGGATGGGAGTGAAGTACATTCAAAAACTCAGGTACAATAAAAGTTGAAGTAAAAATAAAATGATGTCCCTGTATTATGTTTATAGTATTGCGCACACAGTCACGATCACAACCACCTTGCCATTAAGTGACAACGGCACCAGTAGTACTGTAGGAACTGTAGGTAAGCCACTGCAATGAAAAACAAGCAGGCAGCGGCGGAGAGCAGCATACGTTCGAATCCTAAACAAATCAAACGTACGTTCGTTCGTTCGTTCTCCGGTGCAGCACACACAGGTTGCCCTTTCCTGTCACAGTGCAGTACCTTCGAACCCATGGCCTCCGTGACGTCAACATAGGCAAGCAACAACCAACCTAAAATCCGTCCATGCTGGGACAAAGTGTCGCCCCTGCTTATCTATATCTATACTAATAATAAATCTGTAGCCGAAATTTTTCTGGTAATTTTCGATTTTCCAAAAATAATTGGTCCTAACATATATAATTAACCATCCTGAAACCGAAAATCGTTTTTTTTTTTTAATTTTTGTTTGTATGTCTGTCTGTCTGTCTGTATGTTTGTTACCTTTTCACGCGATAATGGCTGAACGGATTTCGATGAAAATTGGAATATAAATTAAGTTCGTTGTAACTTAGATTATAGGCTATATGGCATTCAAAATACATTATTTAAAAGGGGGGTTATAAGGGGACCTGAATTAAATAATTCGAAATATCTCGCTTATTACTGATTTTTGTGAAAAATGTTACATAACAAAAGTTTCTTTAAAAATAATTTGCGATAAGTTTTATTCCTTGAAAAATTTTGATAGGACTGATATTTAATGAGGTAAATGAGTTTTAAAATTAAAATAACTGCCATCTAAGGCCGTGTAAAGAATTAAAAAACAAATGACTTCGTCTATAACGGGACTTGGACAGTAACAATCGAAAGCTATGAAAGATAGCTTACAGAGAATGTTTCTGTGTTTGTATGAAGTAATATCGGAAGCTAAATTAACCGATTTGTATAATTAATTATTATTTCACCATTGGAAAGTGTAGTTTCTCTAGATGGACATAATGCTATGTTATTACAGTAACTTCTGATATAATATAATATAATATAATATAATATAATATAATATAATATAATATAATATAATATAATATAATATAATATAATATGTAATATTATATAATATAATTTAAGTTATTTGAAGGGTTCAGAACCATAGTGGGCCAAGCGCCATTTACTCAATACGTAGAAAACAAAGGTTAAAATTAAGTTCTTACCATAATTCAATGGAAACCTATAACAAGTAAAATAAAATATACACATTAAATCTAAATGATGTCAATCTTCATTAAGCTATGGTTGCATGTAATAAAAATTAAGAAACGTGTTAAAGGAATTGTCATTACACCAAGTGAGTGTCTCTGGACCAAAATGACCGCATTTTAATTATTTGGATGCAATTTAAATTAAGTAACATATTAAACGATTTATCCTTCTATCAAATACAAATGTTCCCTGGATCAAATGTCCTATTTTAATTATGTAATTACTTTATATTTATTTCTAACGGGTGCAGCGGTGCGCACGGGTACGGCTAGTAAGTAATAAAATACCAAAATACAGTAATTTGCATGAGAATTACGTCATTCATCTCTATGTTGTGTTATTCGGTGTCTTTTTCATTATAGGGCTATTCATAATACCTGAGGCAGTATAGTCAGAATCTAGCTTAGGCCAATTGAAGATTAAATTACGCTCACCCAAAGAATATACAGACAAAATGAGTTCACACAGCCTTTGTCAAGTGTTAATATGTACAAATAGTCCTTGTAGGATCCACCCCTTTATTTCTATGCCTGTACCACGGAAATAATAAAGATAATTTCTTCTATTGGAATAATGCGTAACTGTAGAAAGTACTTTCATAAGTCTGAGAAAGTGATTGACATTGCAGGAAAGCGCTACTGGATAAACGGTTCCAAGGTGTCGTGGTGGAAGGAGGAAGCATACAGGGAAGAGGAAGAAAGAGAGAAGTGTTTGGTCTGGCAGTACAGCAAGTTCAGACTGGGGAACCGTCCGGTGAGTACAAACGTAGTGCACGCCACTCCACTATTTGGCATATTCACATTTATTCCCCTACTTTCTCTCTTACGTCCCTTACATTCCTCTTTCTCTCTCTCTCTCCCCCTTCCCCTCTCCCCCTCTCTCTCCCTCTTTCTCTCACCCCTCTCTCTCCCTCTTTCTCTCACCCCTCTCTCTCCCCCTCTCTCACCCCCTCTCTCTCTATCTCTCTACCTCTCTACCTCTCTACCTCTCTACCTCTCTACATCTCTACATATCTCTATCTCTCTATATATCTCTATCTCTCTATATCTCTATCTCTCTATATCTCTCTATATCTCTCTATCTCTCTCTATCTCTCTATATCTCTATATCTCTCTATCTCTCTATATCTCTCTATCTCTTTATATCTCTCTATCTCTCTATATCTCTCTATCTCTCTATATCTCTATCTCTCTATATCTCTCTATTTCTCTAAATCTCTCTATCTCTCTCTATCTCTCTAAATATCTCTCTATCTTTCTATATCTCTCTATCTCTCTCTATATCTCTCTATCTCTCTATATGTCTCTATCTCTCTATATCTCTCTCTATCTCTCTATATCTCTCTATCTCTCTATATTTCTCTATCTCTCTCTATATCTATCTCTCTATTTCTCTATATCTCTCTATATCTCTCTATCTCTCTATATCTCTATATCTCTCTATATATCTCTCTATCTCTCTCCATATCTCTCTATCTCTCTCTATATCTATCTCTCTCTATATCTCTCTATCTCTCTCCATTTCTCTCTATCTCTTTCTATATCTATCTTTCTATATATCTCTCTATATCCTTCTATCTCTCTATATCTCTCTATATCTCTTTATCTCTCTATATCTCTCTATATCTCTCTATATCTCTATCTCTCTCTCCCTCTCCTTTTCTTTTCTTTTGTTTTCTCATTTTTCCTCCTCAGTTTCTATTACATTCTCTTCTTCCTACTGTTCCACCTGCTTTTCGTTTTCCTCTACTTTCATCCTTCATTTCTTCTTTTCTTTTTTCTTATAGCCTAAATTCTTATCAGGATTTTATACACCACCTTTTGACGTGTAACGTCTCTATTCGGTCTACATTAATAGAAAAAATGAAGGGATTTTGTGGAAAGGAAATTACACTAACGTCATTCGAATTCGGTCGCCATAGAAATGTTTACGTCATATCCGATAAACTCAACAATGTTAACGAATTTATATCTATATACAACGGCATATAGACTACAGCCCGCATATACCGAGTGAACCGTTGAAATTAATGGTATTACTTACGGTTCATTCTCTATACATAACATGTTTGTAAATGTATATTATAATCTATGGGGAGAGGTTTCAATATATTTAAAAAAATTATTCAGTTGTGCTTTAACACGAACGCGAAACAGATGCGTACACAATATATGCACCTACGTATAATAAAAAAAGTCCAGATTTAATGGCAACAAGTCAAAATGTGAGGCAGCATTTCAATTACTATACGGCCTAGCATACAAGCAACTCACAAGAAACATGGATATGCGAAGCAACCAAACTACATAGACTACCTGACATGTGCTTCTAGGTCAGGCATGTCAATTGATGCCCACAGGAGCAAGCGCGCGCTTTAGAGCCCAGGAGAGCCCGAGCGCTTTACAGCGGAAAGGAAAGAGACAGACGAAAGAGGTGGTATATGCCGCTTGGTCGAGCTATATTCAGGGATGGCCAGCACTGATTCAATATATAAAGGGAAGAGAACTTATTAAAACTGTAGCCATGTTAATTTTTAGGTTTGCTTGAGAAGTGTAAGTGCATTATAAGAATGTAAGTTTTAATTTTAATGCTCATTTTTCACAAGTTTGATTTTTTTATTCAAAAGAAATATTTTCTCAACTTTTCGTATAGAAAAGTGAAATTTTCAGATATAGGCCTATTTACTTCGTAGCCTTACAGAATGTTTTCATAAATATAATATACCGTATATACATATTACTGAAGATACTGTATTGAAAATTTTGAAAATATTCGCATGGAAATTGTTTGTAAGGAAATGGATTAACAAAGCAACTACTGTTACATCATAAGCAAAACATACGTGCCCATGTGTTGTACAAATGTCAGGTCTATAGCTTCAGAAGATTTCGAGAAAATAATTTAATATTCTGATGATAGGAAGTTGCTCACAAATATCACCTTAAAAGCATAATGCGATAAGAGTTTTGTTATGTAATATTAGTTACACTTAAAACAGATACAGTACCTAGGTAACTTTGCTTTGTACTGTAATATTGTTTTGATTAGTTTATTGATTACTTTTGTAAGGCTAAAGATACCATCAATATAAATTCCAACTTATCATGTCATACTCAATCTCTTTCTTTGTAATATCACTTTCTTTATGAATGATATGTTTCTTCCACTTAATACAGTATAATATTATACTACTATGGAATTTAAGTGAATATTCCTTCTTAACTCTCTATTATGTTATTAAGATTTAAAACACAAATGCAATATTAAGAAATCAGTATTAGTACTTTTGTTTTACAGAAAATATAGATAATATCAAACAGAAAGAAGCCATATAAAAATAACGACATAAAATTTCACGTTCCGTTTGAAGTTTGTGCACCACTGTTTTCTTAATCCAACAGATTGCTTATTCATATACACAACCCTTCCTCTTTCCATACTTAGCGCTTGCTGCCCGCGCACGACGTCAAGGTCAGAAAAATGCGCTTCCCTTGAATCACTGTTCTAGGTGAACGGTACCTTAACCTTGGGCGAGAACATGGCAGACAACGGGGGACTTCGACAAGCCTACAGAGCGTACCAGAATTACAAAGAGCGTCATGGCCCTGAACCAGATCTGCCAGGGCTGGAGGACTTCACTCACGACCAGCTGTTTTTCCTTGCTTATGCTCACGTGAGTATTTCTGTGTTAGTTTAAAGGCTGAATTTACTGAAATGCTTTTAGAACATAAAGAACAGAAGAGACTAAAGTACTGAGAGAAGTCACGTTTCAAAACAGCTTTATTTGCAACAACTCTTTCAGTATCTGCTCACGATCGAACTAAATATTCCTTTCGTGAGAAACCTTCAGCTCACTCAGCTGTTGTAATTGTTAATAGTATGTAAGAATGTAATTTCTTCTTTGCAGTTATGGTGTGTGGCTGAAGGCACACGTTATGAGGACGTGCTTAGGGATGAGCATAGTCCACATAAATTTCGACTCCGAGGTTCTGTGTCCAACTTTGAGGAGTTTTCAAAAGCCTTCAAGTGCTCCAAAAATTCTCCCATGAGTCCATGCAACCGATGTGTCATTTGGTGAATGTTTTATTTCTAGAGAGAGGAATTTAACCAAAAACCTATTTTTTTCTTGATACATACAGGCTTGATTCCTATTGAATTTGGTATTCCCAAGAAACTAGTTCGATTAATTAAAATGTGTCTTAGTGAAACTTACAGCAGAGTCCGTATAGGCCAGTTTCTATCTGATGCTTTTCCAATTCACTGCGAGCTAAAGCAAGGAGATGCACTATCACCTTTACTTTTTAACTTCGCTCTAGAATATGTCATTAGGAAAGTTCAGGATAACACAGAGGGTTTGGAATTGAACGGGTTACATCAGCTGCTTGTCTATGCGGATGACGTGAATATGTTAGGAGAAAATTCACAAACGATTAGGGAAAACGCGGAAATTCTAGTTGAGGCAAGTAAAGCGATAGGGTTGGAAGCAAATTCCGAAAAGACTAAGTATATGATTATGTCTCGTGACCAGAATATTCTACGAAATGGAACTATAAAAATTGGAGATTTATCCTTCGAAATGGTGGAAAAATACAAATATCTTGGAGCAACAGTAACAAATATAAATGACACTCGGGAGGAAATTAAACGCAGATTAAATATGGGAAATGCGTGTTATTATTCGGTTGAGAAGCTTTCGTCATCTAGTCTTCTGTCAAAAAAATCTGAAAGTTAGAATTTATAAAACAGTTATATTACCGGTTCTTCTGTATGGTTGTGACACTTGGACTCTCACTTTGAGAGAGGAGCAGAGATTAAGGGTGTTTGAGAATAAGGTTCTTAGGAAAATATTTGTGGCTAAGAGGGATGAAGTTACAGGAGAATGGAGAAAGTTACATAACGCAGAGCTGCACGCATTGTATACTTCACCTGACATAATTAGGAACATAAAATCCAGACGTTTGAGATGGGCAGGACATGTAGCACGGATGGGCGAATCCAGAAATGCATATAGAGTGTTAGTTGGGAGGCCGGAGGGAAAAAGACCATTGGGGAGGCCGAGACATAGGTGGGAAGATAATATTAAAATGGATTTGAGGGAGGTGGGATATGATGGTAGAGACTGGATAAATATTGCTCAGGATAGGGACCAATGGCGGGCTTATGTGAGGACGGCAATAAACCTCCGAGTTCCTTAAAAGCCAGTAAGTAAGTAAGTACATACAGGCTTGAGATTTAATATTTACATTTTTCATGGAAATATAATTATAAATAAAGGGGCTTTTTAGTGCCTAAAATGCCTATTTCGACTTTAGTGACTATTTTTAAGTTTTAAAAATTGTTTTGCATTATTATTCGTAACTGTTTGCTGTTTTTCTTAACATCTTGTACCGTTTACATTCGAAGACAACAACTCCTTCCTAGCAGTGAATAACACAATAGAGAAATACCTCCAGGCCACCCTTTCTCTTTCTTACAATCTTTCAATCCTAAAATTCCAACTTTCAGGCGGCCTGGGTAGCGTAGCTGGTAGCCGGTATAGCGCTAGCCTTCTGTGCTCGAGGTTGCGGGTTCGATCCCGCCCCAGATCAATGGCATTTAAGTGTGCTTAAATGCGACAGGCTCATGTCAGTAGATTTATTGGCATGTAAAAGAACTCCTGTGGTACAAATTATTATTTATTATTATTATTATTATTATTATTATTATTATTATTATTATTATTATTATTATTATTATTATTATTATTATTATACCTTCCTCCGTCTGTCAGCAATTTAACACAAACTCGCTGGATTGTAGCCGAATAAGCATTCTCTTACATTCCAAGACAGATAATAACCCATTCCTTTTTTCTCACCATTTGTAAGTACAGCTTGAACGACGCAATAGCCACAATAGGTGGTGATCATCTACTGTGAAGCAAACTATGGAAATGTGATTGGTGAATGTAAAACGCTAGCTTAAAGACAGAATATCTTCTTTTGTGTATGTATGTGTACTCTTGTAAAAAGTGAAATGTGTTGAAGTTTCTTTAATCCTAGAATTTTGCATTAAAAATGAACCTTACATTAGTGACATTCTTTTAATAGAAAAAAGCCTATTTTTTATTTTATGGAGCCTAAATAAAGGAGTTTAAGAGCCTATTTTAGACGCCTAAAATACTACTTTTAGGGCCTAAGATCCCGCTCTCTATTTATTACAATACAGTAGTAATGATTTCAAATAAGTTGAGCTTCGTTATCTATTGTTGTGTTTAGAACCTTGGCTGGTCATAACATTATGCGCATTAAACCAGGCGAGGAAAAAAATACCGTATTTACGCGAATCTAATGCGCACCTTTATCTTCCAAATGTAGTATTCAAAATTGAGGTGCGCATTATATTCGATGGCGTATTAGATTCGAGTGCAAATCCGTTCCGCACGTACTTTGCCGGTAACTTCATTAAAATATTTTATCGTTTGTTACGTCATAACGCATTGCTGCGATTCTGGACTTCGTTACAGTTATTCATATACCGGTATTTATTCGTTGGCCTATTATTGCATAGAGCGTTTGAATGATTGTAAAAGCATTCAAGAAATGCTGCACAGTGTTGCCAATTCAGAGGTTTTCCCGCTTAATCTAGCTTTTTTGGATAACCGTCTCGCGGGTAAAATTAAATTATCCCGCTTATCGGAAATACTAGCGGTTTTTAATCTTTTAAGTTTCTGAAATTAA